>NW_007260100.1:1185120-1240613 GCF_000164805.1 Carlito syrichta
GTAAGAATGGCCATCATTAATAAAACAAACAACAACAGATGCTGGCAAGGATGAGGAGAAAAAGGAACGCTTCTACATTGCTGGTGGTAATGAAAACTAATGCAGCCGGAAAACAATGTGGCGATTTCTGAAAGAACTAGAAATTGACCTTCCATCTGGCCCAGCAATCCCCTATTGGGAATATACCTGGAGGAATTCAAATCATTCTACAAAAAAGATACCTGCACACGCATGTTTATTGCAACATTATTCACAATAGCAAAAACATGGAACCAACAGTGCTGCCCATTGAAACTGGACTGGATTAAAAAAATGTGGTACATATACACAATGGAATATTATGCAACCATAAAGAAGGACAAACATATGGACTTTGCAGCGACTTGGATGGATTTAGAATCGATCATAGTCTCTCACAGAAACAAAAACCAGAGTACCATATGTTCTCATTCATAGGTGGACCTTGAACAATTATCATAATACTATAAGAAAGGGATTGGCAGTAGTGGGAAACTGCCAGGGGGGTGGTTGGGGGGGATGGCAGTAGTGGGATACTGCCAGGTGAGCAGGGCACACCTCATCGACAAGGGTACCTGCAGAATGAACATTTGTATACTTAACCCTGAATTGTAACCCACATCTTTAAGATAAAAATTAAAAAAAAAAGAATTTTAGCTTTTTGGCTAATAATATTGATGTCTGTTAAAATTGTCATGCCCCTGAGATGAGTAATACATAGTTTCCATCAGTCATTTACCCCTTAATGGGAATAAGGAAGATTTTAAAAGTTGGAATAGAAGGAAAGAGGACACTAAATGCCTGGAGAGGAAGTAATGAGGACATTGGAAAAAATTTTTCACAGTGGAAGATTTATCCTAGGGCTAGCCTTGCTCCAGGAGTAAAATAGAGTAACATGGTTCCATCAACACTTCTGTTTCTTTATCCCCACCTCACTTCTACTCCCATGCCCTAGCTATTTCCAAATAAGGAGGTGAATGAGCTCTGTTTTTAGATTGCTTTTTTTATTTTAAAAAATATTTTAAGTTATTTTGCCTTTTCATATACACTTTTGTCTTAATGAGATAAAATGTTCAGTCCAGGCCTTTAGTTGTGTTAACTATCAGTCTAAGAAAACCATTCCATTCCATTAATCTTTGGCCACTCCGATTTATTTTAGGAGTGTAAAAGATCCAAAGGGATTGATTAGTATGCACTGGACACTGGGAAGTCCTAAAAGTTCATAGCAATATCGAGAAAACTCCTTAAGAATGGATGGTATGATTAGGTTTCTATTTTGATTTTTACGTTGGAAAGTTAGGTTTCCACCTAAATGAAAACACAATGCGGGCTGAAGTAAAATTAACACCAAGAGCATGTGGAGAGGACAAAGATTGGGCCTGGATCTTGCTATTGGAGCCAATCTAGCATGACCTATTTTTGGGTTTTTAAACTCCCTATACTAATGACAAATGAATGAAAAACAAGGGGACAGATTAAACCTCAGAATGATTTAATTCAGACTACTGCGAATTATATTCAGGCTATACTTCTTTATGGCTCACTTCCTTAAATTTGCAAGAGATCCTATTAATCCAGATGCAAAGCATCTTGGAACTAGAATAGATCCATTTTAAAAATGTATTTTTACATGTTTCTACTTGTTATTTTGATATTATTTCAAACTTAACAGAGAAGTTGTAAAACTAGTATATCCCCCTATTTCTTTTACTCAGATGCCCATATTCTTCAAATGTTGACATTTTACAACCTTTGTAGTTTCTGTCTATATAAACATGCATGAATATTATATGTATTCATAATCCATACAGTAATTCCCCTCCAAATGAATGCGTTCCATTCCAAGAACATGTTAGTAAGTCCAATTTGTTTGTAAATTCATCAAATTTAGCCTCAGTTCCCACTAACACAATTGGCTATATAGTACTGTACTGTAATAAGTTTATAATACTTTTTCCACAAATAATACATTAAAAAAACACAAAAATAAGAAAGCATTTTTAATTTTACAATACAATACCTTGAAAAGAACAGTAGTATAGTATAGTATAACAGCTGGCATACAGGGGCTTCAAATAAAGATACCGTACTACTGTGTTCTATACTGTACAGTAAAGCACACAGAAACAGAACTACTTGTACAGGATGCACACATGTGACAATGTATGCCAGACATGTGAACTAACATGTGATTGGACATGAAAATGCACATTCATCTCTTTGAAAGTTCACAATTTGAAGATTTGTATGTAGGGGACTTACTGAATATGTGTGTATGTCTTTCAGTATAATATTTTTATTTTTTCTGAATGTCTTAAAGATAAATTGCAGATATCATGTTCTTTTACTCCTAAACACATCAGTCTATATTTTTAAAAAATAAGAATAGTTCTTTATATAACCATAGTATAATCATCAAAATCAGGAAACAAGCACTGATAAAATATTATTATCTAACTACAAACTTTATCCAAATTTTGTCTTTTATAGCCAAAGAAAAAGAAATGTGTTTCATAGAATCTGATCTAGAATCACACATTGAATTTGCATTTTATGTCTCTTTAGTCTTCTTTCGTCTGGAGCAGTTCTCAACCATTTGTTGTCGTTCATGACCTTGACTTTTTTTTAAAAATAAGAACAGGACATTTATTATGTAGAATGTTCATCAATTTGTGTTTATCAACTGTTTTTTCTTGAAGACTTTTTGTTTTTTTCCCCAAAGGATACCACGGTATTAGGATGTGCTCTTCTCAGTAAACCAGATTATTCCTTCAGCATTTATTTGAATTTTACTGCAAGGAAGTGCTTTCTCTTATCTCTCTCCCTTTGTCTGTCTATCTAATCTATGCTACCTATCTCTTAAAAACCATGAATATATACTGTTTCCTTTACTTCCAATCTCATGCCACAGGGTTCATTCTACTCTCCCCCTTTCCACAACTGTATCTCCCTTCTCCTACAGTGACACTCTGCTTCTCATTATCCACAATATATTTACTCATTTGCTCAGTCTTAGAATATGCACAAAGTGATTACAGAATTGTTAATAATAGCATCAGGAACAAACAAACCTACTTAACTAGGGTTAATATTTGTATATAGTTCTTTTTACCTTTAACCTGACTGTATATAGTTAAAATGCTCTGTTCAAAAGTTACTTGGGTTTGTTTTGTTTCTTTTTCTATTCAGGGTAGTTATGTGTTATTCATTTGCAACAAAGATAGGTTCGTTTATATCTGTTTTTATTCCATTTTGGGTTTTCTCCCCCACTCTTGTTAATTTTATTTATTTATTTTTTGACTGTGTGAAACACTATCATGTTTCCAAAAGTCAGAACTCAACAAAAAAAGATACTCAGAGAAGTGACCACCCCTTCCAAACCAACTTCCCACACTGTCCCCTTCTCCCTAACCTTTCTATCCCATTTCTATGCATCCTAGGTAGGTCATCAGTCACATTCTTTCATGCTTTATCCTTCCTGTTTCTTTTAGTACAAATTAGCATATTAATGTGTATTTTCTTATTCCATGGGCATAGAAGAGAGGGTGAAAATTTACTTCTCATTTTTAGCAGAAAAATGGAGACATTAAGAATGTGAAACAAAATGGCCCCCATCTTCTGTTCCCAAGCTCAATTTGCATTGTTCATATCCCTTTTAATTCCTCTTCTTTCTACAGGGATGCCTAAACTAAGCCTAGACTTTTTCTCAAGATTGAGACAAACCCCCTGAAACTGTGCTCCCACATTTCTTTCAACTTCCACATTATTAACATGGATTACATATAATTATTTTTTAAAATAGAAAATTTACTCCTCAGCCTCCAATTTAAAAGACTTGCATGCTCTTAAGTAAACTTTGCCTGCTGTTCAGCAGTCCCTCTCTTCCTGGTTACCTTTAGGGCTTGAACACATGGGCATGTTCTAATCTGCTTATGACAGAGACGTTAGGCAGCCATGCAGCTTTCCATCTTGGCCTCACTTGGGGCTAATGTTTTCAGTACAGATATACACAAGCCAGCAAAGACTGGTTTGAGGCAGAAATTGTCCAGATTACAAGAGCTAAGCAAAATAAAAAATCAAAAATCTGACTTTAACTTCATTCATAAAGGAAGACATAAAATTACACAAGGCAAATAAAGTAAATTTTAGAAATGAAACTGCTTTAGACACATGTCAATTCTCTTCTATTGAAATAAATCATTTATTTTAGCAGTGGAAGCACTTATTTCAATATTAGAAAAATAATGCTATTTGTTTTCAGCATAAAATAACCCTCAGGTGGAATAGACACATTGATTTTTTTAAATGGATTTAAAATAAATCCAACGTCTTCATAATGAAAACTTACAAAATTCACCAGAATATAGTAGTTACATAAGCCAGTGACTTCCCAAGGAAAGGGAAAATTGCATTCCCTTCCTTTCATTGGTTTTTGTTAAATGTAATTTGTCCATTCCGTTTGACTGGCCAATTTGATTGTAGTGTACTAAAATTCGGCTAGGTGGAATACAGAGCCACAGGCTTGACTTAGGAAAACCAAGCCCAAACAGAACAATAATTGGATCCACACATTAATTAGATCCAGAGATACCCTGGGCTTCTGGGCTTCAGGAATCTAGAAATAAGGTGCTTTGATGTTCTGATTGATTGTCTATTATATTTGGTACCAGAGAACAAGTAAGAGAAAGCAGAACAGCTGTGCAATGACTATAATCAAATGCAAATACCTAGGAGTCGCCACAACAAAATAACAAAGACAGCTGAATGATGCTCATCTTGATCAATAATAGCAGTCTCCCGCCCCTGAAAATTTTCACACACAATAATCACTATTAAAGCTGTTTTCTTTTTGTCAAATTGAAACATTCAGTGTGTAGGTGTGTCGTCTGACGGTATGCAGGCTCCTGATAAAGTATTAATCATGCAGCTAAGTGACTTGAGTCCACAATCAAATCATGTAAAATAACATCATCTCTTTAAAATTAATTCATTGAAAGAATCTTTAAAAAGAAATGTGGAGAACAAAGTAGTTTATGCTGCTGCAGTGAGACCCTATTATAACAGGGTCACACTACAGCGGTATAGAATATACAGCAATGCTGTTGGTGGTAGAAGTATTCCAGGAAGCTAACAAGTATCTGAGTATGCATAGCATTCATTAGTTAGTAATTGCATCAATCCCTTATTTTCTGCCCTCATGTTAATTCATTATCCAGTAAATGTCTGCTGAGTACCTACTGTGTGCCAACTGGTTGCACTATTTACTGGATAACACTCTTTTGACTAACATCTTGCCTCTTCCAATGCATTCTAGACACGGTTACTAGATCAATACTGTCAAAACACACTTTGATTCTTTCATAAGCCAGACTCAAAAACATTTGTTGACACCCTGTCGCCTACCAATATAATCCCAACACTTCATCTTAACATTTAGATCTCTCTATAATATGTTTCTCTCCAGCTTTAGCTTCTACATTTCCCCCACTAGACTGTAAGCTCCTTGGTTAGAGTTTAGTTCATTTTAATGAACATTTATTGCGTATTTACTATGACTAGTGACTGCGCTAGACATAGAGATAACATAGTGAATAAGACAGGAAGAATTCTTGTTATAGTGGAGGAGCCTGGCAAGAGAAACAAATACTTTCAATATAATGTGGTTAAGTGCAATAACAAGACTGAGCACAAGGTACTCAGAAAGTACAGAGAATATGCTCATAACTCAGACAGGTAGCTAAGAAGAGGCTTCTTAAAAGGGTGCAGGTCCCACACATCACTCAACTTTATGTTTCCAGTGTATAACACAATTCTTGGTACATAGTAACTTGAATAAATATATAATCCTTTCACTATGGTCAGTTTGGAAGACTCATCTTCCCCAGACTGCTGTTTTTCTGTCCTTCTCCCCTTTGTTTAGAATGTTCTATTTTTTTTTTGAGTTGGAGTCTCACTCTGTCGCCCAGACTGGAGTGCAGTGGCCGCTCCCGGCCACCGCAGCCTCGACCCGCTGGGCTCCGGCGATCCTTCCGCCTCAGCCTTCCAAGTAGCCGGAATTACAGGCATGCGCTACCACGCCCAGCTGATTTTTTGATTCTATTGTAGAGATGAGGTCTCGCTGCCCAGGCGGGTCTCGAATCCGCGGGCTCAGGCAATCCACTCACCACAGCCTCCCAAAGGCGCGGGATTACAGGCTGAGCCACTGAGCCCAGCTAGAATGTTCTATTTTTTATCACCATCTTTTCCTTTCAGAGGTCCAGTTCAAATGCCACCTTCTCCATATGATGACTTTCCTGATTATGGAGACCAATAAATAAGCATGAAATAAGATTATTCTCTATGAGGGAAAATAACTATAATCAGTTAAAAATGAATGATATTAGTTATCCCCAAAAGTAACTGAAGAGAATGTCATTAGTGTACCCTTGCCTCTCAGATACAGCTCTCTAGTCTAGACCTCCACCCTGAGCCCTACATCTGTGTATTCAACTGCCAACTTGGCATTTCCATTTGGATGTCACAAAAGCAAGTGAAATGCAATTGTACCCAAACAGAATTCATTATCTTTTCCATTCCATTAATCTGTTTCTGTTCCAGTGTTTCCTATACCAGTAAATAGCACTGTAATTCACCCAGTTGCTCAAGGCAGATATGTGGGAATCATCTTTGTTCACTCCACACTCTGTATTCGATCAGTTGCCAAGTTTTATTGATTCTACCACCTAAATATTTCTCTCCATGTTCACTGTCACTGCCCACTGTCACTTCTTGCCTAGAGTACTGCAAGAGCCTCCTTTCTGGTCTCCTTACCTCCATTCTTGTTTCCTTTCAAATACTGCTATAATCTTTAGGCAGAGTGATCCAAGACTGAAAAATTGATCAGGTCATGCCAATCTTTAAAATAATTTAGCAAACTGCAGTTGCCTTTAGGGTTAAGTCCCAAATCAGGCAATGGTTTATAAGGCCTCTCAGAAAAAGCCTCATGTCTCCCTACTCTCAGTATCACTCTCCTCACTAGTCATGTGTTGAACTTCATTCAGTTCAGACTGAACAATTTCTCACATCGTGGCCTTCAACCAGGCTGTTTCCTCTGCCTGGGACACTCTTTTCTTCAGTCTTCATGTGGCTGTTTTTTTTTCTCCTCTAGATGCTGCTTCAGGAAGGCTTCCTGATGGTTTAAAGATAGTTGCTAATAGGAAAAGAGGAAGTCAAGTTATCCCTCTTTGCTGATGATATGATCCTATACCTTGAAAATCCAAAGAATCTGTCAAAAACCTGCTTGCACTGATAAAAGAATTTTGCAAAGTCTCCGGGTACAAAATAAATGTGCAAAAGATAGTTGCATTCCTATACACCAACAACAAGCAGGCAGAGACCCAAATTAAAAGCACAATCCCATTCACAATAGCCATCAAAAAAAAGAAATACCTTGGCATCTTCCTAACCAGAGAAGTGAAAGCCCTTTACAATGAGAACTACAAAAACACTGCTCAAATAAATCCAAGAATACACAAACAAATGGAAAAAATATTCCATGCTCATGGATAGGAAGAATCAACATTATTAAGATGTCCATCCTACCAAAGGCAGTCTATAGATTGAATGCAATACCCATTAAGTTACCAACATCATTCTTCTCAGACCTGGAAACAACAATACAGAAATTCATATGAAAACATAAATGACCACGAATAGCCAAAACAACCCTTAGCACAAGAAACAAAGCAGGAGTTATCACACTTCCAGACTTCAAACTTTACTGTAAGTCTACATAATCAAAACAGCCTGGTATTGGTACAGGAACAGGCATATAGACCAACAGAACAGGATAGAGATTCTGGAAGCAAAGCCTCAATTTCTCAATCAATTCATCTTTGACAAAGCCTCTAACAACAACCACTTGGAGAACCTATTCCGGAAATGGTGCTGGGAAAACTGGCTGATCACATGCAGAAGATTGAAGCAGGACCCCTAACTATCACCACACACACACATTAACTCTAAATGGATCAAAGACCTAAATGTATAAGAATCATTACACAAAGTCAAACTATAAGAATCTTAGAAAACACAGGAGCCAGCCTTATGGAAATTGGAACTGGCAACCAATTCCTATTCACATCCCTAAATGCCCATACCTTAAGAAATAAGATAGACAAATGGAACCTCATCAAACTGAACAGCTTCTGCAAAGCAAAAGAAACCATCAGGAGAGCAGGGAGACAGCTCACAGACTGGGAAAACATATTTGCCAACTGTATATCTGACAAAGACCAAATATCTAGGATCTACAAGGAACTCAAACACACTGAAAGGAAAAAGCAAACAGCCCCATTAAAAAGTGGGCAAAAGACATGAATAGACACTTCTCAAAAGAAGATATATGGGCAGCCGATAGACACATGAAAAGTGCTCAGCCTCACTCATCATCAGAGAAATGCAAATCAAAACCACATTGAGATACCACCTAACCCCAGTAAGAATGGCCACGATTAATAAAACAAACAACAATGGATGCTGGCAAGGATGCGGAGAGAAAGAAGCGCTTCTACTCTGCTGGTGGGAATGCAGACTAGTGCAACCTCTTTGGAAGACAGTGTGGCAATTTGTGAAAGAACTGGAAATTGACCTTCCATATGACCCAGCAATTCCCCTATTGGGAATATACCCGGAAGAACTCAAATCATTCTACAAAAAAGATACCTGCACACGTATGTTTGTTGTAGTTCTAGTCACAATAACAAAAACATGGAACCAATCATGTTGCCCATCAAAGCTGGACTGGATAATAAAAATGTGGTACGTATACACAATGGAATATTATGTAACCATAAAGAAGGACAACCCATGGACTTCACAGCAACTTGGGTGGATTTAGAGTCTATCACAGAAACAAAGAACAGAGTACCATATGTTTTCACTCATAAGCGGACCTTGAGCAGTTCTTATAATACTATAAGAAAGGGATTGGCACACTGGGAATTCCTATTGGGAAACTGTCTGGGGGGTGGGATTGGCAGTTGAGGGAAACTGCTACGGGAGGGAGGGGTATATCTCATCAACAAGGGTACCTGCATACAACGTTTGTATACCTAACCTTGAATTGTACTCCACATCTTTATAATTTAAAAAAAAGATATTTTCTGTCTTAGTTAGTTGGGACTACTATTACAAAATATCACAGACTGGCAGCTTATAAATAACAGAAATATATTTTTCACCATTCTGGAGGATGAAAAGTCCAAGATTGAAGTGTTAGCAGATTTGGTGTCTTGAGAAGCTTCATTCCTCATAGATCTCATAGACGATGCTTTTTTGCTGTGTCCTGATAGAACAGAACGTGATGGAAGGGGTAAGGCAGCTTTCTGGGATTTCTTTTATAAGGGCACTAATCTCATTTATGACGGCTATGCCCTCATGACTTAATGTCTCCCAAAGGCCCCACCTCCTAATATCATTGCCTTGGGTGTTAGTACTTCAACATATGAATTTTGGAGTGTGAGAGGAGAGACCCAAACATTCAGACCCTAACAGTAGAGAATAAGATGATCTGATTAATTTTCTTGATTCTGGTTCCATACTCACTTAAGAAACTCCTTGTAATAATAATAAGATTGTCTGATTGATTATTTTTTATTTATTTTATTTTATTTTATTTTGAATTGAAGTCTTACTCCATCGCCCAGGCTGGAGTGCAGATGCACGCTCAGTCCACCCCAGTGTCGACTTGCTAGGCTCCGGCAATCCTTCCTCCTCAGCTTTCCACGTAGCCGGAACTACAGGTGTGTGCTACCACGCCCGGCTAATTTTTGATTTATTGTAGAGACGAGGTCTCACCAAGTTGCCTGGGCTGGTCTCGAACCCGCAGGCTCAGACAACCCACTTGCCTCAGCCTCCCAAAGTGCTGGGATTACAGGCTGAGCCACTGAGACCAGTGGACATTGTAGAAGTCTTATAAGAAAAGCAAAAATTTTAGAACCCTGACGTTTTGGTTTATGCATCATTCTGGGTAAACTAAGTTAGACATCATCTCCATCTTGCTTCTCTCTAAGTATACAAATCACCACAACTGGAAATGATGCTCCATCCTTCACCACTCCTATGGCATTTAGGTCATACCATGTCTGCCTTTTTCCTATACCTTAAACATATTGCACACGTCTCACTTCCTCTGTTAACAAGCAGAGACATAGTCTTTGTTCATTTCTGTGTAAATAGAATGTATAGGCATCCAGTAAGTATTTGTTAACTGTACTAAAACGCATAAAATAATTAGAAATGATGTATCTGGCCGGGCACGGTAGCTCAAGCCTGTAATCCCGGCACTTTGGGAGGCCGAGGCGAGTGGATTGCCTGAGCCCAGGGATTTGAGACACACCTGGGGAACTTGGTGAGACCTCATCTCTACAACAAATCAAAAAAATTAGCCGGGTGTGGTAGTGCATGCCTGTAGTTCCGGCTACTTGGAAGACTGAGGTGTTAGGATTGCTGGAGCTCAGTGGGTCAATGCTGGGGTGGTTGTGAGTGTGCCACTGCATTCCAACCTGAGCAATGGAGTGAGACTCCAACTCAAAAAACAAAAAACAAAAAACAAAAAAACCAGAAATGAGGTATCTAACCATGTTGATTCTACTTCCTAACTCTCTAGTCCGTGTGGTCTCACTTCTCTAACATGATTGCCACTGCTGTCAGGCCTTGTCATTTCTTCCCTGGGCTACTGCAGTGTCCTACCTGGCCAGCATTCCCTCTAACATTGCATTCTCCTCCTGGAGGTCAAGATGATTAAAGTACTTAAACAAGTTTCTATTTTCTTCAGAATAATAAACACTCATTAAAATAACTTCCCTTCTCACCTCCCAAGTTCCCTTCCTCCCCTGCTTTTTCTTTCCATTCTTCAGTCATACTGATCTATTTGCTGTCTCTTCATGTGCTCTGGTCTTTCTTTGTTCAATAGAGACAGAGTCTCACTATGTTGTCCAGGCTGGTCTTGAACTCCTGGCATCAAGCAACCCTCCCATCTCAGCCTCCCAAAGTGCTGGGATTATAGGTGTGAGCCACCATGCCCGGCCAACTGCTCTGGTCTTTCATAACTCATGTCTTTTCACATTCAGATGGATTTGTCTTGAATAACTATATCCCCCCGGACATAATTTCAAAGTATAGTTTAAGACATCTAGAGATGATTCCTCTGGAAAATCTTCCCTGGCCCTCCCCCACCTCACCTAGGTTGCCATATCCTCTCACTTTCTTAGCATCTGCTGCTAATATCTGTCATAGAACTTACCATGTTGTCCATTTCTCTGCTCACATCCTCTGTCCTCCTAATACGCAAAACCAAGCCATTAACACTTCAAGGGTATGGACCATGTCTATCCTGCTTACAATTGTGTCTCTAGGGCATAGTAAATACAAGGTGGTCAAGACACATTTGATGAATGAATGTTCTAGGGTGCTGGTGCTCCAGGCAAAGGTTGAGCCATTTCCTGGACATAGTAATGGAACATATCCAAATGTAAGGTATTGAAACAATAAATAAGCAAGCAAACTGGGCTCAACAGTTGATTGTAGAACACATCCTCTAATAAGTCAGAAACTTTTATTATCCGTTCTCCCAACACAGTGGGAGCGGGGGACAGGGAGAAGACCACATATTTTATGTTTCTGGTGATAAAAAAAACATTACTAACAGCAGCCACAGTAGCATTAACAATTATTTGCCAGCTGCTTACTTTGGGCCCAGTACTCTACTACATACTATTTGTAGATTACCTAATTTAAATTTCACAGTAATTCTGTGAGGTAGGTACTATTTTTTTTTTTTTTGAGTTGGAGTCTCACTCTTTGTCACCCAGGCTGGAGTGCAGTGACACGTTCACAGCCACTGCAGTCTCCAACTGGTGGGGCTTAGGTGATCCTTCTACCTCAGCCTTCCAAGTAGCTGGAACTATAGACACACACCACCATGCTGGGCTAGTTTTTGTGATGTATTGTAGAGTCGAGGTCTCACCAAGTTGCCCAGGCTGGTCTCAAATCCCCGGGCTCAGGCAATCCTCTCACCTTGGCCTCCCAAAGTGCTGGGATTACAGGCTGAGCCACTGGACCCAGCCAAGGTAGGTACTATTATTTATTTATTGTATACAAATGAGAACACTAAAGTTCAGGGTGGTTAAATATGTTTCCCTTAGACCACACAGCTAATAAAAGGTAGAGCTTTGATTCAATAATATTTCTGCTTGACTTAAACTCCCAGGCTCTTAATAGCTATCCTGTGTTGTCCGGAAAGCGTTAAACTTCAAAGAAACAAAAACAGGCAGACATGGACAGATATGTACACAGCACTGCTGAGGACGTGTTTAAAGAAAATCTAGAGCATAAGTTCCTCAACCAGTCCCCTTCTTGTTACTTTCTTTAAACCTGAATAAGAAAGTCTCTAAAGAGAGAAACTCAAGTGGTAAATGTACAGTTTTTTCCCCGAACTTTGAGACCCTGATAATTTGCTGGAAAATTTCCATTTAGGTATATTTTTTGATAACATCAACTGCAGGGTCTTGTAGCAATATGGAGGGGAAGCACAGGCTATAGAGATGGAGGAATTTGCCTGAGTCCTCCTTGGGACTGAGCCCCAGACATGGATGAATGGAGCAGGGGTAGAAAGAGAAGTTTGGAGTATTAAGCTATTCTTTCAAGAGCATGTTCTCCTGGCTGCTCTTTGGATAATCTTGTCTTAGAGACCTAGCAGGGAAACTGCAATCAAATCTCAATCTCCTCGCCCCCCACCTCTCTGTCTCTCAAGACAAGTCTTGGTGTGGGCCATCTAATCAAGGTAGATGGGACACTTAAGTGCGAGGATGAGCACTTATTTTGCTTCCTCTTACCCATTCAAATCATGTCTCCTCCTTCATAATTCAACTCCCATCTTCCTTGACTGTTTTAATTTTCCGCTTTCCTTTATAATTTCTCACTTTTGTATGCCAGTAATATACCAGAGATTAGGTATTTATGCCATCGCTTGAGCTACAGGATTTATTGCAGTGCAATGCATTTGGATGTAGGGAGAATTGCAAGACGACTGTAGTCACCCAGGAGAGAGGTGACCAGAATTCAAAATAAAGATTTTGTTCTGGAAAAAGAAGAGAAAGGACAGCAAAGTCCTTTATCTGGAAATCTTGCTTCCATAATCTATACTGCTTATATTTCATATACCATCACAATTTTAAAACAAGATGACCTTAAGTGAGAATAGTTGCTACTAGACTATGGGCAGGGAATTCCAAATGCATGTGAATTCCTGCTGCAAGAGATGATGTTAACCATCTTGCTGTGTTAGATACCAGCAGTAGTGAGTCTAGCTTGACAGGGGCCCTCAGTTGCTGATTTTTGTTTTTGTCTTTGTGTTTTTGCTGATCTTTGTGTTTGTCTCTCTATAGAGATAATGTTTTAATAGTATTTATTGTAACAAGAATTGCCCTGAAGCAATCAAAATGTATCTGAACTTCTTGGGTTTGTGCTTTATAGTCTATGCCTTCATTACGCTCATTCATTTATTAATGTGCTAAAGGAGGAAGACTTTCCCATTAACCGAAGAAAATGACAAAAAGGGTTGCGACACTGGGCAAGTAGGCCTTTAATGGAGATGGGAAAGCATCAAATATTCACCTTTCATTTGTCAGAGATGAATTTATTTTCAAATACACGACTTCACTCTCCTCATAGGTACTGAACTAGGGCATTTCTTGCAGGCTGTTTTGAGTGCTAATTGCATTTAAACATAGAGGATGAAATCATTTAACCTAAACTGTATTTATAGACAATGTACAAACATATTTCCTCCCAAGAAAAACAATGTAAAAAGCAAAATATATCTAATGATTTTTTAAATGTATTAGGGACTGATGACTGAAAGCAGGAGTCATAACCAGAAAATCGGAAGAAATGAAAAGAAGATAGAATGAAATCTCAAACAGCTGAATTATTGGGCTCAGAAGTTGCTATTTCAGAAAGATCCACTGAGCTACCAAATACTACTAATTATAGAAAAAAGATGATGAAACATGGCAATATTTCTTACTCTTTAAAAAATCTTGGCTGAGTGTGGTTCATGCCTATAATTCTAGCACTTTTGGGAGGCTGAAGCGGAAAGGTCCCCTGAGGCCAGGAGTTTGAGACCAGCCTGGGAAACATAGTAAGACCTCCTTTCTACAAAAAAAAAAAAAAAAGAAGAAGAAGAAGAAGAAGAAGAAAAGAAAAAGAAAAAAATAACTGGTCTGGATGTGGTGGCATGCACCAATCGTCTCAGCAACTCAGGAGGCTGAGACGGGAGGATCACTGAATCCAGGAGGTACAGGATGCAGTGAGCGGGGATCGTACGCTGCACTCCAACCTGGGTGACATAGTGAAACCCTGTCTCAAAACAAAACCAACTAAACAAACAAAATAAAAATGTCTCCACCAACCTAAACTTTACTCCTAGGCTCAAATTAAGAGATATAATAAACATGTATCGAAAAGACTTTAAAATATACATGCCTTTTGATCCAGAAATTCCACTTTAAGAATTTGTCTCAAGCTGGGTGTGGTAGTTCACAGCTGTAATCCCAGCACTTTGGGAGGCAGAGGCAAGAGAATTGCCTGAGCCCAGGGGCTCAAGACCAGACTGAGCAACTTGTTGAGACCTTGTCTCTACTATTAAAAAAAAATTTAGCTGGGTGTGGTGGTGCATGCCTGTGATTCCAGCTACTTGGGAGGCTGAGTTGGAAGGATCACCTGAGCCCAGTAGGCCGAGGCTGCGGTGTCTGTGAATGTGCCACTGCACTCCAGCCTGGGTGACAAAGAGTGAGACTCCAACTGAAAAAAAAAATAGTACCTACCTCACAGAATTACTGTGAAATCTAAATGAAGTAATCCACATGTAGTATGTAGTATAGTGCCTGGCTGTGAGCGTGCCACTGCACTCCAGCCTGCGCAACAGAGTGAGACTCTGACTCAAAACATAAAACAAACAAACAAAAAAGAATTTATCTCAAGTAAATTAATAAAAATGTGAACAAAAACAGAGTTATAATGAAGTTCATTGCAGCATGATTTGCTATAGCAAAACACTGGAAACAGCCTCACGGTATATAAGAAAAGAATTGATTAAATAAATTGTGACACATCCATAAGATGAAATATTATGCAACCACTAAAATTACAATGTATTCTATTTTTATTGGCATAAAATATTATCATAATTGTCAATTGAGAAAAAAAGATTATAAATCTACCCACAGTATTATCTCTTAAAAATATACATAGAAAGATCCCTGAAAGACATATAATAAAGCATTACCAGTAATTGTCTCTAAATGGTTTTTATTATGGTTGCTTTTATTCTTTTTTTATCCTTTTCCTTTTTTTGTTTCTATGTTAAGATATTTCTGCCATGAATATACATTGATTTTTGTTAACATAAAATGAATAAAACAATCTTTATTTCAGAAGAATGATCTAGTTGCCAAGGTAATACTAATCCTACAGGTTTGGAATGCCCCTTTGTATGATTATGTGCAAGTTACATACCTTCCTTGAGCCTCAATTTACTCATTTGTGATATGGAATAAAAGCACTTATTTCACAAAGTTGCCAAGAGGATTAAATAAGACCAAGTGTGTAAAAGTGCCTGGCACAGTGCTCGGCACATGGATGAATTCAATAAACAGTGAATCTGTATTTGAATAATAGGTCAGTAATCCTTATTTCATGTTGAGATCAATAGACTAGAAAATATGCAGATTATATTACATGAATAGTTAGGGAAATCTACTCTTCAACCATAAACAAGGAAAGTTCCAACATGGGAAATAGCAAGACCACTCTTACTCTGTTGTCTGGAGACTTGGTGGAATGTGAAGATTTAGAAGGGCATGACCAGCCAAGTTAAGATTAATCTAGGCACCCACTTCACTAGCAGACACCAAAGCCCACGACCTCCCTCACATAAGTGTAAAGACAGAGTAGTACAACAACACATGGTTTGCTCATTCCTTGTTAAAATGGAAAATGTCAACTAAAAATAATTTTCTTTAAATACTACCATTAACAAAAACCAAGAGTTTTGAGCAAACAGATGTTTAAAAAGAAACTTATTTTCTAAAGCATAACTGGGACAATGTAACCTGCCAAATTACTTATATTCAGTTTCTAAGACACTGTTATTGACAAGTTCTATATTGCTCTCTATTGGTAGTTGGAAGAAACTCCAGACAATGAATGAAGAGCAGTGGTGCTTCTGAATTGGAGCAGAGTGGTTTACTAAGTCATTTAACAAATATTTACAGAGCACCGTACTATGTGAAACGCTCTGTAATAAGTGCTAACGGCAAGGGGATTAGGATTCATGTCCTCAAGAAATTTCACAAGATGAAGGTGAAGTAAGGTAGATTAGATATCAAGAAACTTCCATTCCATTTCATGTTCTGGCATGAGTAACTTGTATATGCCACATAACAATGCAGTGCTTTGGTTTCTCAATTTTTTAACTATGGAAAACAATATCTTTCTTAATGAATAAATATATGAAGAATTTGAAATTATTTCAAGTTTTTGTTGGAAAGGGCTCTTTTTAGAAAATGCTGGGATGTCTTTCATGCCATTTTGTAAGAAGATACAATATTTTCCTTTATCCTCATTTTCTTCCCTGAGAGGTCTTAGAAATTAATAACAAAAAATCAAAATGCTCTAATTTTTAAGTCAATTTATCCTCACTTGAAAGTTTTTTCTTTTCTTTTTCTTCTTTTTCTAACAGTCTGTTAATCTTCAGCCCATGTGTATATGTTTACATATGTCATTGTGTAATTGCAAATATGTGCTTTGTTTCTCTTTGCTCCCAAATTGTTCCTCAATCTATTTTATTTTTCAAAAGTCATTTAAAGGTACATCTTTCAATGGGTTAATCTAGACAAGCTGCTTGTTGTCTATGTTCTCTCAACTGTTAAGTAACTGTTATTGGATTCAAAAAGGAGAGTTGACTTGTCTCAAACAATGTGGGCGAGATTCTAATCTCCCATGGTTGTGCCGGTGCACCTGAGATCGCACCAGCAATACATTCCTTTCTCTATACTTTGGCATCTCTTGGCTACCATCTGCCAAGCCAGGTCCAACAGACTTCATTAATGACTTAGTGAAGAACATATATATATATGTGTATATTTGACTAAAACAAGGGTGAGATTAATCTTTTAAAATCTGAGGTAAAATTCACGTTGTAGTTTAAAATGAAAGTCTAATATTTTAGTTCATATATTTATAATCACTTTCAAATTTTTCATGGTGGCCTACTGGCCCAACACACTCTGACCTCCACTTTCCTGTCTGCCCTCAACTTGTCTTACTCCCTCGCTTGCCCATTACACCTACACCACACTCTGTTTCTGGAACACACTAAGCTCATTTTCTCTTCAAGGCCTTTGCTCATTCCACTTGTTTCCTTTTCTTGGAATGATCTCCTATTTTTCCCTAAATTATCCCCCAAACTCTGCTATCAATTTAACACCTACTTATCCTCCAGTTCCCAGATCAAACCCCATTTTCTCTGGAAGGCCTTCTCTGACTTTCCAGATCAAGTCCATTTCTTTCTTTCTTTTTTTTGAAAGCAGGATTTATTGAGAGGATGGAAAAAGCTCCCACAGTTTGGGCGTGGTGGCACAAGCCTATAATCCCAGCACTTTGGGAGACCGAGGCAAGAGGATTGCCTGAGCCTGAGGGTTTGAGACCAGCCTGGGCAACATGGTGAGACCTCGTCTCTACAATAAATAAAAAACCTAGCTGGATGTGGTAGTGCGGGCCTGTAGTTCCAGCTACCAGGAAGGCTGAGGCGGGAGGATTGGCTGAGCCTAGCAGGTCGAGGCTGCAGTGGCCGGGAGTGTGCCACTTCCCTCCAGCCTAGGTGACAGAGTGAGACTCTGACTCAAAAAACCAAACCAAACCAAAACAAAAACACACAAAAAAACAGAAAAGCTCCCACAGTGAGAGGGGACCCGAGGGGGTTGCCCAAGTCCACTTCTTAAACACATTTTTATGAAATGGAAGAAAGTCAGTGTAACTGAAGCATAAGGAGCAAGAGTGGCAGTGGTGCAATTTGGGGTTGGAGAGGTAGGCAGGGGACAGATTCAGCAGGGCCTTGTAAGCCTTGGTGACAATTTAGTTAGTGATAATGTAAGAACAATAGAAAGCCATTCAAGAGAATGACAGTGATCAGATTTGGGGTTTGAAAAGATCACTCTGTCTACTTTATAGAGAATCTGCCTAAAAGGGGAGAAAGGAGAATACACAAGAAGACAAGTTAGGAAGCCATTTGCGGTAGTCTAGGGAGAAGAAAATGGTGGCTTGGACTAGGGTGGTGTCAATGGAGGTGGAATGAAGTTACTAAATGCCAGATGTATTAACAAAGTAAATTAATAAACCTTCTTGAAGAATCAGATTTGAAGAGTGAATAAGGTGGTGTCCAAGATGATGTTTAGTCTTGGCTTAAGCAACTGGAGGGTGGAAGAGCAGTTTTTATAAATATGTGTCTGTGTAGGGTGGAAAGTTGGGGAGTACAATGACAGTGTTGTGGGCTGGCTCTAGATTTTAGTTTTAAACTAAAGTTTGTAAAGTGCTTAGTAGAATGCTTTATTATACTATTACAGCGTCATAATAATTATAGCTTACACTTATTGAACATGTACTTGTGCTAGGCACTGTTCTATGTGCTGCACATATATTAAGTCACTTAGACATCAATAAATGATAATGTTTATGATTCCATAATTATCATTATCATTATTGCAATATATAGTGCCTGTCTTTCTAGACAGAGTTAGTTAACACAAGCAATTTCTTTCTAGCCAATACTCCTTTTCATAGACTTAGAGTATAGGCACATTTTTCAGAGAAATTACAATGCAATTGATGAGATTATAGACATCTTTAGTGCTTTTCTAATCCTGAGGGACTCAGCGTTTGCCATGTGTGTAAAAACTGTACTCAGATTTGGCACTTTAGCCTGTGTGTTCTTTCCTATTAACTTCATCCTTTTAAAGTTATATTTGATATCATGTCCAAATTTTTGTGGTTGTTTACTAAAGTCACATATGTACTAACTAGTGCATTCTTGCTCAACCTAGGACAAAGAGTTCCATAGGGTTAAAAATGAAATCTTAACTTTTTGGAATGTCTACTCAACTAAGACCAATCTGGCAGTATTTTTAATTTTTAAAAAAATTCAGTTTTATAAACTGAAGGCAGAAAGCCTCTTAGCGCTTTCCTCTTACCAACATACGGACAAATTGGAGGTCTCAAAATGTTTACATACAACTCATTTAGGGGGACGTCATGGAACTTGTCTACTCTGCTGAAATAATCAAGATATAAGAAGCTTGCATAGGTATTGGACATTGATTCCAATTGGCAGGTTGCATGTTGATGTCATTTATGATTGTCAGGACCATCTTTGCTTTATTTGGAAATAGATCTGAATTTTCCTATTAAGATAAGGAGAAAAAGACAATGTTATTTTTATTACATAAGAAAACACAACCAGCAGATATTCATTACACTGAATTTTAGGTGGAAACATGGGCAAAATAAAACAAAAAGTGGCATTAGAGATGGTCTTTAGATTTTCTTGGAGACATGGAACATGAATGCATAGATTACTATAAGGGCTCGTTTGTTTTCAAGATCTGTTGCAGTAATCTCAGAACTCTAAATTGTGTCAAGGGTAATGAAACAGAAAAGCAGGCATGACTAAAATAACTAACACACTGAAGTGATAATTGAGACTTGAGATACAATACAGTCCAGGGAGCTCAACTCAGGCTTGCTAGCCACATTCGCCCCATTTATAAAACAATCAGGAAAAACCTACTCTAATGAGGGATTGCCAAAGAAGACACTTGTTGGGATTTATATGCAAGGGAAGCTCCTAGATTCACAGAGGAGAAGATGATACAGGAAGCTGAGTAACTATAGCTGCCAAAAAAACAGGATAAATAGCAACTCACAATTGGACTCTTTGCAATATACAGCAATAGGAAAAGCTGTCTTATTCTCTTCCTGATGGCAGTGGCACCTTGAAGCTATCCACAACACCAAGGGAGAAAGTCGATGGAGCCCAAGAGGCAGCCTATGCCCTTGCTCTGAGGTTGATTTGCCCAGTCAGGCAAATACACGTGGGAGGTTTGACTTTGTCATTCACACTGGTCCAGATGGTGCTGTCCAAAGCCAGAATCTCTGGGCCACCGGAGCAGCATGGAGAAGCTTTCAGCTCCTCCTGAATCAAATTCTGGCTCTTACAGCAGGCAAGTCGTGGAAGAGTGCCAAACTTTTTCAGCCAAAAAGCTACTGAGTTCTCTTTCTTTCTTACTTTCATCCAAGTCGTCTCTTGAAATATTAGAGTTGTAAAATGTGAGTTAAAAACACACTTTTTTTTTCATTTTAAAGACTATTTCTGACACCTTGAATCATGACATCACCAGAAATTAGGTTTTAAAATAAAGGAAGCACTTCATTTACATTTTTCTTCAGATAGCAGTTGGTTTAGAAATGAATGCCTGTGTTGGAAATGCAGAGTACAGCTTGCAAATGATTTTCTTTAACTGATAAGCCTATCACAATGTTACATGGCTTGCCAACTGATACTGGCTGAGTCCTGTTGCTGGAATAGGGTTTACAAGTGACCCTTCTACATCACACCATAAGGGTTTCAATTCACAACTTTCAGAACTGCCTTTGCTTTCCTTGTGATCTTATGTACTTCATATTATGTCCGGATGATCATTTCTGCCAGACAATAAACTCCCTTGAGGGCAGGGGCTGTGCCTTAGTCATTTTTGTATCCCTCTACTCTCCCTCCTCCCAACCCAACTTAGTGCTTTACAGAGTAAACACTATAAAATGTTTGCTGAAAGTAGGTAAAATTTTATTCCAGTCACTTATTTCATCCTTTAAGGCAACTCAATTTTTTTTTAATCCCACATTACAAGCTAAGAGAGTTAAGTGTTTTTCTGTAGTGGTGTCCTAAGAGCTTTCTTAAAAACAAAATCCTGTAAACCAGATAGAGAAGGAATAGAAAAAGTGCTATCAAATGGTTCAGGCTGGTGCCTAATTTTCATTAAGTTCATTGCTACATTCTCTTTTAACTACCCCAACATCTTTAAGGTCTAAACTTTTGAGGCAAGACTCACTGTCTTGGTTGGGAAGAAACATTATTGCTACTATTATTTATTTATTTATTTATTTGAGTTGAAGTTTCACTCTGTTGTCCGGACTGGAGTGCAGTGGCTGCTCCCGGTCACCGCAGCCTCGACCTGCTGGGCTCTGGCGATCCTTCAGCCTCAGCCTTCCAAGTAGCTGGAACTATAGGCGCGCGCTACCACGCCTGGCCCATTTTGATTTATTGTAGACATGAGGTCTCGCCAAGTTGCCCAGGCGGGTCTCGAACCCGCGGGCTCAGGCAATCCATTCATCTCAGCCTCCCAAAGGTGCGGGATTACAGGCTGAGCCACCGAGCCCGGCTTGCTACTATTATTTAATTTATCAAAATTAAATAATAAAATGTTTATCATTTTTTTAGACATCATCATTATGCTGAGAAACTCCACAAGTCATATAAGCTTTTCTTTAGCCAAGATTCATATGTCACCTCCTTCAAGAAGCCTTCAGTGATTGTCCTGGCCTGTTTATTTTTTTTTTATTTCTTTTTCTCTTCTCTAACAGTTTATAGCACTGTACCACATACTTTAGCATTTAATATACTTCTAGGATTGTAAACTCCTGAGGCCTGATCTGTCTACCTTTTTTATTCCCCTAACATCTCTTAACATGGGGATAGATTCTATAGTAACCAATACTTTATTTATGTGACCCTGGAGCCTATATTCTGAACCTACCATCTCTATCATGCACCAATTCCTCTGATAATTCTATTTGGATGACCTCATATTATCTCCAATTCAACATACCTAAAATTGATCTCACATATTTCCTCAAACCTAGCTTCCCTTCTTTGTTCATTAGTTTCTTTGGGCCACCTAGGCCTTAAATGTCATTGTAACCTTTGACTCTCCTCCTCCTTCTTTTTCCTTTACAATCCAATCATATCTCTGGAACACTTGCCACTCATTTTTTCTTTTCCTTTTCTGTCTTCTGCCAATTTCCTAATCCATCCTTTATTATCTCACACTTTGTCTTAAGTCTCAACTTTACACCCTAAAATCATCTCTGCACCACCTGATTTATTTTCCCAAAACTCTGTGACAATATGTCTTTCTTGTTCAGAATTTAGCTTACAATTGCCCTTCATATGACTTTGTTACTGCCCTCAAAGTTGAAGACCAAACTCCTTGGCCTGGTGTCCAATATGGCCCATATCTAGCCTGAGACAACTTTTCTAAATATATCTCATGATTCTACCATAAGAACCAAATGTATCTAATCAGTGTTCCTAAAATGTGTTCTGCATTTTTCCTTGTTTGTACTTTTGTTTCTGCTGTTCATTCTGTTAGGAATTCATCTTCCTCTCTTCTATTGTAATTATTGGAGTTGGATGCAACTCCAGAGTTGAACACAATGTTTGGCACAATAATAACTTATTGAATGAATGTATGGACTCAAGTACCACTTCACCTAGAAATCACTCTTGCTTACTTTGGCCCCTAATGATTTTTGTCTTTTTTTAGGGTTTATATTATACCAATCAACTCTACTAGTAATTTGGCACTTGGCAAATTTTTCTTATCTTGTTTAATTTGAATATGTCTTTCTAACTGGCTGTCTTCTAAACTACTTTTGGACAAGCACTTTATCTGTTACATTTTGCACCTCTCACTCAGCCAAGCACAAAAATCACACATGCAGTCAGTTGACAATATACATGCTGTCTTTGTTCATTTATTGTTGTTATAAAAGAATACCTGGAGTGGTAATTTATAAAGAAAAGGGGTTTATTTAGCTTATGGTTCTGTTGGCTAGAAGGTTCAAGACTGAGCATCTGGTGAGGGCCTCAGGCTGCTTCCATTCATGGAGGAAGGTGAAGGGAAGCAAGTGTGTGCAGAGGTTGCATGATGAGATGGGCAGGGGAGGGGGCCAGGCTCTTTTTAACAACCAGCTCTCACAGAAAGGAATAGAAAAGAAATCACTACCTCTGTCCCCCAGGGAAAGCATAATTTGTTCATGAGGGATGAGCCTCCTTTACCCAAACAGTTCTCAGTAGGCCCTACCTTCAAGATTGGGGATCAAATTTCAAATCTGGGGATCAAATTTGGAGGGAAAAACATCTGAACTATAATACCTGTGTAGATTACCCACAGGTACTCAGCAAATCACTGTTGCCAAATCAAATATGGAAGTAAGGATAATAATAATGACTGAAGCTTTTTAGTCTTCTTGCCTCCTGTTAATTGATTCACCCCTATCCTTTAGCGTCTGTATATTTTTAAAGTCAAAATGGATAATATTTAACATTTTGGGGGGTGAACTTTTCCAGACATTTGAGGTAACAGGCTTCTGATATAATATTATGTGACTATCTTTAAATTATATATGATGGAATATATTAAAGTTTACACTACTGGGAACACCAACAGCAACAGCAACAACAATAACATTACAATATAGTTGACCCTGCACTTAAGACACCTTTGATGAATGAACAACGCATCTATTTGATCATGTTCAAATCAATTGTCAAATGGTAAAAAAACAAAGAAATCAACCCCACCAAGTCTACATGCCATGCAAATCATAACAGCATAACATGTCCAAGCTTTGCAATTATTTATCTGAACAAAAAGAGAAACATATAGTTAACTCCTAAAATGCTTCGTCTGCATTTTGGAAAGGTCAAGATGGATGGCAACACCACAGCTCATATATAGCTAAGGAGACACAGTTTCAAGATATCTATTCAGTTTTCACTTTGGAACCAGATGTTATTAATTTCAGTAAGTACTTATGCCCTGTGAACAATTAGAAATATCAGTAAGACTAAGTCAGGAAGTGTGATTCTATATTCAGGGAGAGCCCAGTAAGGAGATGGAAAGCAAAACAATGTATTGCAAACCTTTTAGAACAGGTGATCCCCAGTACGCAATTCCTATTATTTTTATAGATCCCTAAGAAACAGCTTAGCTGATGCAAAGAACAATAATAAAGGTATAGTGTGGCAAAGTTTAGGGACTCCAAGTCTCCCAGAATATGGAGTCCTAGAATTCTTGCTTTATAATTTAAATAGATGTGTATCTGTGCATATGTGTGCCTATGTGTGAGTAGTTTGCATGCTTGTAATAAAAAAAAGAAAGAAAAGAAAAAGAGCAAAAAGGTTTTAGTTGTTGTGCATTTGGTTGTAAATAACATAGATTCACTAAAATTATCATGAATGAAAAAGAGAAATTTATTATAAGAAATACAATTATCTCAAGAAAACCCAGGATCAAAAGGAAAGTTTTCACCTCATGAGTAACTGGAAACAATGACTGGAAAGCTTTCAAGAAACTGGGCAGCTTCTCTCTTTTTCAACTCTCTCTCTCTCTACTTTCATGATATCAGCAAATACAAAAACATAGCCTTCAAATTTCTATGTTCTCAGTTTAACCAAACAGCAGAGGCTGAATCACATTCTTTGCATCACAAATCCAAATTCCTAGAGGAATCTGATTTGTACATCTTGAGATAAAGTTTTACTTTCATCTGAACAGCTATGGCTTAGGGGAGAGCCCAGAAGAAAAATCAGCCCAGCTTAGGTCAAAGGTTTCCACATGTCCAATCATCTTTGATTCAGAGGAAGAGGTGGTATCAGTTACATGGAACTTACACAGCACCTGGGATCTATTCCTGTTTGGGAGATGGTAGGAAATGAAATCATGGGATTGACAGACACCCTAAAATATAAGTCTGATGGATAGGAATGAAGGATAGAAAATAAGGGAGAGAGACGAGAAAAGCAGAGAGTGGAAGAAATTTACCTATCTTAGTGTTATACAGTCATTTAGCTTTGAAATATTTAATACACAATCCAGGGCAATTACTATTCCTCATTATTTTATTATTTATTGTTGCTATTCTGCTTATATTATCTGATAAGACTTTTTAAAACTCCATACCCTAATGATTAATGTATAATTATAATTCAGTGGCAGTTTATTACACACATAATCTAATTTTCATCCTAAATAAAACATTTAAATGAAAACCTAAATAAGTCTTTTATATTCTCATTAACACAATATGTAAACATCAAGACAGTGCCTAGAATCCTGTATGCAATGCCCTACTTTGGTGAGGCAGAGTTTATCAATTAGAATACAATTGCGCTGCATTTTTTAAAGTGTCCATATCCATTAGCTGGAATTGAAATGGTATATTTATAAGATTAAATAGATTTGCATAGAGTACTGTAGCATTTATGTTTCACCATACCCGTGTTTGAAAATGTTTACTTTTCCTTCAGACTCATTACAAGTGTATTTTTAATTAACTGAATTGCTGCATCTTTTGTTTCTTTTAATAATGTCCTTGGAGAGGTCACTATGAATTTTGACACTAGGTATTGAATTTTACCAGCTCCCTCATTCTTATGGGGCAGTTAAACTATCTGGCCTGACATGGGTCAGGTAACTGTGACCTGTGGGAACAGAGGGGCTGTGAACCTGGAAAAAGTTAGATTGGTAGGAGTTAGTAGAAAAAATAAAAAGTTAGGGAGAAGGGTTTTACATTATAAAATACATTCAAATGTAAGCATGCATCGAAAAGAGGGCAGATATGCAAATAAGATTTGTTTTTGGAGGCACTGTGAGGGTGAGAAGTGGTTGCACTGAAACACTCTATTCATCATAACCAGGTTGTTGTTATGGAAAAAGTCCTGGACTGGGTTTTAGCTTACAATGATATGTTTATAGTCTGTGTGACTCTGGGCAATTAACTTATAGCTCTTGAGCCCCAGTTTCCTCATTGACAAAATGAGAAAGTTGGACAAAATGGTCTCTAAGGTACCTTTTAACAATTTGATCCCATGACCTAAGATGATTCATAGAACTGTAATTCTCAATTCTGCTAATTCATGCAATTTTACCCTGTCAGGGACTGGTATCAACAATTGATGTAATCCTATGATATCTATAAAAAGACTGTTTAGTTTGCATATCTCCTTTCTTTTCCCTAAGGTTGCATATCTTGTTCATGTTGCCCTGGCTTCTCCTTGGTGATGAGAAAGGAATTTCATTTGCAGGAAGAAGCTGAGGGAGGCTGGGTGCCTTCTGATGAATGGGAAGCCACGGGAAGGGTAGCAGCCTGGAAAAGTACAGCTCCACCCCTTTCTTTTTGGCACTATCTCACTGGGCAGTAATGGTGTTAAAACAGAGACTAGCATAATACAAGTTTGACAATTGGGCAGGAAAGAATGCAAACTAAAGATGATGGGGTTATCAGGCAGCATCCTCTTCATTCCATCTCAGGCAAGCTTCAGGATAGAAGAAAAGGTTAAAAGTGTGTGGCAATTTGTAATTTGGAGATAGAAGAATTCATTTTCTAATAGGAAAGCCACATTATATATAAAAAAGAAACTTTTATTAAAGCAGTTCCACCAGAGTGACTCTGATTAAGAAGTAGAGCAATTTTCATCATGTAAATTATGTTTTAAAATTAGATTTAAATAACATAGTAATACTTTTATTCATGTTATCCACCATTTAAAAGAAATAAATAGTTTGGTTAACTCTGCATTTTCACAAGGTGAAATTCCATCACAATCCTTGAGTAATTGAAACTGTGGTGATTTCTAGAACCATCCAATTATAGGAATTCAGTGCAATTATTTTTCTAATAAAGTTAGCTTCACTTACATGTGTCTGTCATTTCCTGTTGATGTGAGAATATTTTAAAAATCTTTTTTCTGATGAATCCTGGATATTATTGTACCTGTAGAGAGATATTTATTGATACTGTCAGATAAATGTAGAGCCCATAAAAGAAAGCATGATTATAAATTTTAATATGTCTATTTATCTTTGTTTTTCTGTCAGCATCAATAAACAATTGTGAATGTTTTTCAGTAACCTATTGACCATAATGCATTGAGTGGAAGTCTGTAATTTTAAAAATAATTTAATTGAAATGTGAATGCAGATATATTCTATTTAGATAGTAATGCTATAGTAAAGATGGGATTAAATTGGACTGACTCCACTTCGCATTCTAACAATTATGTCCTTCCTTATATTGAGAGAATGAAAGTTGAGGTAATTCAGGCCAATGTGATTGTAAGGCTTTGCACTCTATTTATCTTTAACTATAGTTTTAGGATCAGAGAAAAGTATGAGCATCAGAAAAATGTAAAATCCAATTAATTATTTTTTATTATTTATTTATTTTTGAGTTGGAGTCTCACTCCGTCGCCCAGACTGGAGTGTAGTGGCCGCTCCCGGCCACCGCAGCCTCGACCTGCTGGGCTCCGGCGATCCTTCCTCCTCAGCCTTCCAAGTAGCTGGAACTACAGGCGCACACTACCATGCCCGGCTAATGTTTTGATTTTATTGTAGAGATGAGGTCTCGCCAAGTTGCCCAGGCGGGTCTCAAACCCGTGGGCTCAGGCAATTCACTCACCTTGGCCTCCCAAAGCGAGGGATTACAGGCTGAGCCACCGAGCCTGGCCCCAATTAATTATTTAACTGATCCTTCTACAGGCATTTTTCCAGTGAGCCCACAGACTTGAGGATACTGAGATTAATTGACCTGGTCTAAACTCTTATGGAGGTCACAGTTCCAGAATTAGTCTCTGCATAATGCAGAATAGTAAAATTACAAAATTAACCAGAAGAGACTGGATATGTTGGGATTGGCAGTGAAGTGAGTGGAGGAGGGTGGGGGCATAGGAATAACTTGTGACAATTCCCACCTCAGCAAAGTCAGCTTAGTGACTGAGGTTCACAATCAATGAAAGATCTCTTGGGAAAATGGTTCCTTTCTCTTGGAGTCTCCTGCTCCCTTTAACTGTAAGGAGTTAATTCGCTTTATCTCTCAGGAGTAAGAGATGAACAAAAAGTAAAGTGGAACTTGGAAAGAAAAAGAGAAAAATAAATCAATTTACTTAAGCCTCAAACCATGCTTTTAAACCATGGACCCCTGTGTAGAGTTATTATAGGTCTAATTTTGCTATACTGTATATCTAAAGGTTTGGATCACTTTTAGTTTAATGACAAAATCTACGTTTTAAAAGGTCAACCAATGAATTAAACATGCGCATGGTAGATTTTTGCATTGCTCTACCATTTCAAAGACACAATCCAGTGGAGAAGGCAATGTACCTGATGTAAAATAAAATCAGGCTTTGTTATCTAGCAGACTTTATAGAAAATGTATATAGCTTAAAAGGAGAAAAAAGTGAACTCTATTTTCTAGGAGTAAATGTAAGATGTTATACAATCATGAAAGAGTTGTCCTTAAAGCAAAGTATACAGTTAAGTGTGACAAAAATTAGGGGTACAAGTGTGTGGGATTATTGAAACAAACAGAAACACACTGGTGGGTAAATTAAATACAGTTCTGTGAACTGGAGCCCATTGTGCAGTTGGAGGAGTGTGTGTGAGGAAGATTGGCTCCTGCTGAGTGTGTTGTAGAGCGGACACAGAGAGAAGTCTTGACAACAGGTCAAAGAAACCAGAATTGTGGAAAACATTAGGTTGTAAAGGTCTAACAAAGAAATGATTTTCAGCAAATCATCTGTTGGTGACCAAGAACATGAGGAGAGTTTGTTTGAACAATGTCAGGTGGTTTGAAAATATGGCATAATGTCAGAACAGCTTCAGGTATTATACAATATTAAGGAAAGGATTTCAGTGAGATACCACATAATCTGGTAAAGGGCTCTCTTTGCTATAACATCCTTGTTAATGATCAAGGGACATTCATTACGTTGATAACTGACAGCGGATGACATTTTATTTACTACAAACACCACAAAGAAGAAAGAATTGCCGGGTTAAAAACATGGTAGAGGACGGGCTCAGTGGCTCAGCCTGTAATCCCAGCGCTTTGGGAGGCCGAGGTGAGTGGATTGCCTATGCTTGCGGTTTCGAGACCTGCCTGGGCAACTTGGCGAGACCTCATCTCTACAATAAATCAAAAAATCAGCCGGGCGTGGTAGCGCATGCCTGTAATTCCAGCTACTTAGAAGCTGAAGCGGAAGGATCGCTGGAGCCCAGCAGGTCGAGGCTGCGGTGGCTGCGAGCATGCCACTGCACTCCAGTCTGGGTGATGGAGTGAGACTCCAACTCAAGGAAAAAAAACAAACAAACATGGTAGAAAGACAAAGAGCAGGGCCTAACCTGGACACATCTGGAATGAATACCATGCATGGGAATAGAATGCTTATAGACACTGAGTGGTAAAGAAATAAATATAAGTAATATCTTCCTCTACCTGGCCCTTTCCAATTCCATTTCTGAGCAGCACCAGTAGCAATAACAGCATCAATAGCCAAAACAATCACAGCAATAAAAAAGATTTAAGAATGGCTTATTTAAATATGCAGAAGGGCAACATTAAGTGCAAGAAATATAAAGTCCAAATAGCAAACCCACAACATGAAAGTATTTGAGAATGTATATGCAAAAGTCGTTGTTTCTAAAACAGTGCTTGGAGCAGAGGGCTGGTCTATGACACAAAATATGTAAAATCAAGGGAGGCCTTTCATTAGCATTGATAAGAAGTGTTTAAGAGAAGATTAACAGAGGGGATTATCTGGATTTATGTTGCTGTTTTTCAAGAGGTCAGAGAGTGAATTCAACTAGCAGGAATGGTCCATTCCCCCAAATAGGCCTTACCAATGGCAGGATTATCAGCCATTTTCACCTCATTTGTGCTAGAGTCAGCAATGAAGAGATTTCCCCCTTTCACAAGCATGCTATTTTAATCACCACAGTCTAAATTACCCACTGAGAACAGATCCCTGTCCTCAGAGAGTTAACATTCCAATATGGCCACCTTAAGGGGGAAAACACTTCAGCTGCATTTTGTAGTACATACACAGTAACAGACAAATAGTTTACAATGTCCGATTCCTTGAGCAGAAGAGTGTGGGCAATGAAGAATGGATTTCCCAGGGCAAACTGGTACTCTTTCTTTGAGGTAAAGTGCTCATATGTTGAAAGTAATTTACCTCTTCCAGGAAGACCATTTTGCTCTCTGAAGGAATAATTTAGTTCAAAAGGGTACCAATTCAGTATCATTAAGTCTTTCAGGAGCTACATTTTTTATTATAAGCAAATCCTGGAGAAGGTAATTTGCCTCAATTAGATGATCATTTTGAATCCAGGAGAGAGTATATTTTACTTACCTTACTCATAGCCATCAATTTTCTTTTGATTGCCCAGGTGTGTATGGAAATGTGTTATGTATTATATACAAGCTTAATAAAATAAGACCCAATCCCTTGTTCTAAGTAGCATATGTTCAGCAGCATCTTAGCACGTGTTCCAGTTACTGGAAAACATGGATTAAGTCCTCAGAACTTACATCCTGGTCTGTTGAGGATATACAAAACATGATTCTTCATTAAAAAGAATTTATAAAGTTTTTATTTTTGACAGGACGGCGCCTAGGGTAGACAATAGATGAGAGCTGGCCTAACTTTCATGGATGTGGTAAGGACTGACTTTTAACGGCTATGAAAGTATTTTAAATATTAAGCCTTATGGAACCACTAATTACATTTATTATTTAAAGGGCATAATGGGAAGAAATAAAACTAAGAAAAATTTTGGGAAAATAACTAGAATTAGTGCCTAATAAGCAGCTTTTTTGATGGCTAAAGAGTAAGTGAAGTTTACTGGTAGAAAAATCTATTACTGCAGTGACTTAAAGTGGGAATACAGGAAATGTGCTGAAGGAAAGTGAAAATCATTAGGGCGCTGCAATTTCAACATTAGACAGTGACCAGCTGGCCACCCTCTTGGCTCCTTAGTTCATAACCTGTCAATAAATCTTACATTAATCGACACTTATTGTGCTTTGCCTATAGAACGATCCAAGTAGCTGTGTATTTTTTCCCCAGTCTTTCTTGCTTAGAGTGTATCACTGCATTTCAGCTGCAAATTGGAAGGAATACTGCTTTGTTTGCTTATGACCCAAGTCACTTGTCAAAGCTATTTTAGACTTTCATACATTGCAAATCTGTAAGAAAGGTGCTATAAGAATTGAGATGCTAGTCAAAAAGACTGAATTGTTTCAAAGCAAGGAATTTTGGTTTTATTACTTAGCTATGCATTATACCTAAGATATTTCCTACTCTAAGAAACAGAATTGGCTTCGGATAACTGACAACCTAATACCTTACTACTACCACAACGAAGTCACAACTAGCTATATTTTAATTTGACCTTGTTTAGTCCATGCAAACTCTTATATGTATTTAGGAAGCTAGATGAAGAGAAACGTCTTTTTGATATCTGATTTAAAAAAAAATATTTCACTCTATGGGACCATATACTTTGGCAACAATTATTTTGGTACCTTAACCACAAGTGTTAATTTTTTTCATGTTAGTCTTTATAAGGTAATGTTAACAATCTTTAAATGTTTTCTTTAAGCACTGTTAGCAATCTACTTGCTGATCACAGAACATGTTTATTATCTGGAAACAGGGAATAAATAAAATAAATCAAACCTAATTTCAGTACTTCTTTCATGAAAAAGACCAAAGACCTGTAACTTAGCAATCTTGGCATTGAAAGATACTTTATTAATTTACTCGTGTATCTGATTTCTTGGCAGTTCTAACTGAACTTGAGTTTAAAATACAGTGTTAATTCTTGTTATTTGTGGTGGTTCTGTTTTATAAAGTACTAAACCATTGCTCCTAGGGAAAATGCAAGGTTCCTGCAAACCTCTGGTCACATTTTTGTTAGCCAATCAATATGTAACCTTGTTTTATGTATGTTTCTGTTTAATACGCCTTATGTAATATACTTTGTTATTTAATTAACGTTGGACTCGTGGCCAATGCCACTACAACTTATGCCTGAATGATTCTCGTTAACACATAGATTTTTTTTTGGTAAGAAACATCACAGTTTTCTTGCAGTTAGGAGCACTTGACAGTAATACTTCAGCACAACTTTTGAGGACCATTTTAAACAGCAAAATTACCTCAGAAAAAGCACATAAAATGTGAAAAATTAGCACCAAATAGACCACAAAAGGGACACAGGCTTATAGTATGACAGCTGAAATAAGAAGGCAGAGTGTCACGTTCATGATCTCAGCTGAGAACACGCATGTTGGATGACTCAAATTTTTCACCACACTGTGCATATTTGTTTATAACCATAAAAACAGCACAAATGTTGATTTGGGGACTACAAATACATTTCAGCAAGGAGATAAATTCATAAGTTTGAATTGACTGTACCTATTATGCAGTAACTATTTTTATATTTCTTATTTTAAAAATGAATGAAAAGGTATTTTGCCCTTGCAAAGACTAAATTGTTTAGAGATCCATAGACTTTGACTTAGCACTTAAGTTTTAAATTTTGCCCTTGGCCATTTAGCTCAGTAAATTAATGTTTAAAAAGCTTGGTTTTCTTAAATGTAGTCAAGCATTATAGTTATTTCAGTGGCCATATTCAGAAGCTCAGTAGCAGAAAGATTGTAAATCACAAAAATACATGGGAAGGCAATAACAGGAAGAGAAATCAAAAAACAAAAATACATGTTCTCAGTGATACAGTCTCAGTATTATAGTAAGCATAAAGAGTTGAGATGTGCTTAATTAACACTTGTTGATGGAATTTAACAATTTCAATTTAAGTTTACAGTTTATAATTGAAAATAGTATGAGAAGAAGGATGGAAATGTTTATTTGAAGACAATAGTATCTTTAAGTCCATGTTAAGTCCATGACATACTCTGATGCCATTATTTAGATCATGCTTTATATAACCTCAGTTCTGAAGTACCTAGTATTGGCCAATATTTAAGACACAAACATTTGATTACCCATACAATAAAAATGGCTTAACAGACATTTTGTAAAGTATGATCTGTGGCAATGTATTATTTTGTATTGCCAAGAGAGCATTCACTTTGAATTGAAAGGAAGTGAGAAGAAAATAGAGAATGACTTATGCATGGTGCTTTTAAGTTCATGACAGAAATAGCTCTAGCAATATGTGGTCACTCAAAAAAGTTCAAAGGGGCTGATGAATAAGTTTGGGAGGCAAGGAGAGGAAATATAAAGCTAAGATAACACTTCAATCAAAATTTGTAAAATAAAAACAGATTATTGTATAAAAATTGCTGTACAAGAAGCAGGAAAAGCAAAGCTTGAATGTTTAAAAACAAAATAATAGAATTGGACTGGCATATATGAACGTCTAAAGTCACATTAATCAGCCAGTTGTTATGAGAATAGATTGAAGTGTGCATTATTACTTTCTACATGGGTGAATTCAAACATCAGCTGGAAAGAGATGACAGTGACTTGATCTGTCTCTTATCATGACTTTATCATATGAAACTGTGTAACCTCTCTCCTGTCTTGTGTTTTTGTCTTCAGTCTGTGGCTTCTTACAACAGGTTTATCTTCTAGGCCACATTTATGAAAAAGGAAAGAAATTGAAGAAAAAGAAAAAAAAATCAAGCTTTTAAAAAGGATGCCAATTTTGTCTAGAAGCTAAGTCATTACAGAGATAACAGGATTTAAAAACTTGTCTGAATTTCTTTTAATATATTTAAAAAGCGTACTTTCTATAACTGAGATGATCCCTATGAAGAGGAAAAATGACTTTCAGTACATCACATTGTGACATAATACATTTTTCTGGAATTTTTTTTGATACGAGTCATTAAGATGTATAAGGCCAAGCCAGAAACATGGTTTTGTCTGATAAGATATGTCAAGATGCACAAGCCCAGACAATGAGGGAGAATAGTTGTCACTTGAGAGAAGCTAGGGAGAAAAGGCAAAGGCTTTTTTTTAAAAAAAAACTATCTCTCACGAGACACTAGGATTTTAGAAAATTGATTAGTGAATTAGTTCCCAGGGATGTCCTTGGTTAGAGTGTCTATCTTAAAGGGATTCTTTAGTTTCATGTTAATTAATGAGCCTTACTTCTGAGTTGTGAGGAAAGACTTCTATTCTCTTGTGGGCCTTTCTGTATTATAACAACTGCATAGAAAGTAACAACTCAGGGTTCCCTCATAGAGAAGAATTTGTGTTAAAATACAGGCCACCACGATAAATCCCAAATGGTTTTCCACAGGTTTCAAAGTTCTGATAGAACACTGAAGTCCCTCTTGAAATATAATTATGGATAGCTAGCATTTATTGAGCACTCACTATGCACCAGGCATTATGTTAACAACTTTATACATACTAGTTTGTTTAATTCTCACAATAGCCTTATAAGGTAGGTGCTCTTGTTATCCCTATCGTACATGAGTAAAGTCAGGCAAAAAGAGATTAAATAACTTGCCCAAGGGTATGCTGGAAGGAAGTAGTGAAGCCATAGTTCAACACTAGTTGATATTATACATTAACATAATAGTCATGAATCATAGTATCTAACTATTTGCTTTGAAAGGTTGTAAAAGATTAGTTCTAAGTACAGATAAATTTTAAGGTGAGTGAGTGAGCCAGGGGTTATGGAATGCTCTAGAGAATGAAGAGTGTCAATGTGGAGGACCCTGGAAAGTCAAGAGGAATGATAAGGATACTCAGAACTGAGACCCAAAGGGAAGAAAGGGGGCACTCAAAAGAAAGCTTCTAAAGGTATAACTTTCATATCTTCACAATTTTGGCAAGGCCAAGTTTTAATGATTACCACCAGTATTGAAATATTGATATGCCTTAACATTTAGAATAGGTACAGTTCAGCAAAACTGGTTGTAAAATAAAATTGTACCCCATCTTTGGATTCTCTTCTACCATAGGAGATAGTGGAGATATTAAAGGAATTTTAACATGTGGGCAAGGTACAGGGTAGCTTCTTGCTATTGTGGCTCCCTGGTTTGGGTGTGACTATTATGCCAACAAGTAGCTAAAGTAAGATTCAGGTAAGGTGCCCCTCAGACTAGAATCTTCTATACTGCTACACCTTAAACAAGATCCCAAGATTTACCCGCAACTGGGCTAATTAATTAGATTGAAACTATCTTAGTAACCTACTTTGTTTAAGATAGAGAATTGTGATATAACTATATTAGTAAATGAGAGCTTCATGATTTTGTAACTGTGAGGGCTTACTTAAGACGTAGTAGTCAATTTTACTTTTTTATTAGTTTCATAGGGTTAATATTCACCTATGTAACGTAGTAGTTAATTTTACTTTTTTATTAGTTTCATAGGGTTAATATTCACCTATGTAATTGCTTCACAAGATACGGTAGCATACCATACATAGATACACATACCCACAAACATGTGCATATGCATGCACATATGTGTACATACATGAGCATACATACATCTTTGCTTCTATTCCAAAGTACTCTGTAACTATAAGGTAGGTCAATTTACTTTTAAGCTGGTAATAGGTGGTATGAAAAGTTAGTATTTTCACATGTTAATTTTGATTGGTGTAACCCAATAATTTAAGATATTAATAGGTCATAAAATTTCTTTTTACTTTGAGGTAAAGTTTCTTCACTACAGGATGACTGATGTTTTAAACTAATTTTCATTTAAATAGGTGTAATAAGCCTTGAGCCTTGGCAGTTTTTTTTTTTTTTTTTTTTTAGTAGAATCATAGACACCCAGAATTGGAAGAAACCTTAAGGGGAGGTCAGAATAATTACCCTTTTCATGATTCCATTTTCTCTACAACATCCCACCAAAAACACTCAGACAGTTTCTCTATCTCTGTCTGCCTCTCTCTCTTTCATTCTTTTCTAAATTCATTTATTCAGATTATTGAGTGCCTATTATGTGCCAGATCATGTCTACATGATACAGATAGAAAATAAGATACTGTCATTGATTTTCAGAAACTCACAGTTTGGCAGAGTAGACAGATATGCAAGCAGAAAATTGTACTACAGTGGGACAATAATAGGAAAAAAAAGAATGTAAAAGGGATGGTACAGAGGAAAGAATAATGAACTCTTGTGTGTGGCTGTGGTGAGGTGGGGCAGGGCTCAGTAAAGGTTTTCCAGAGGAAAAAAATGCCAGATCTGGGTCTTGATGAGTGAGGTTTGCTAAGAGAACAAATGGGTAGTAAGGTGGAAAGAGCAGGAAGAACAGCCTAGTGTAAAGGCAGAGGGATTAAAGAGCCTGGGATGTTAGAAGCATTGCAAGTAGTTTGTCATGGTTTGTTATTGCTGGAGCAAGGTATGGAACAGAGAAGCTAGATTGTGAAGAACCTTGTCTGCCTGATTAGAAGACCAGGCTTCATTCTGAGGGTTGTGGGGAGTCATTAATAGGTTTTAAGTAACCTGTCACTATTTATCAAAAGTGTGTTTTAGGACTTAACTTTGAATTTATTAATTTCTTTTTTTAAAAAAATTTTTATCTTATTTTAAAGATGTGAGGTACAATTCAGGGTTAGTTATACAAATGTTCATAATGCAGGTACCTTTGCTAATGAGGTGTGTCCCCTTTTATAGAGAACTAAAATCTTTCTCACTACATCTTTGACCTTGTAGTTTTCATTCTCCTACTGGGGAATTGTACAGAATAAATTAAACTGCATTCTTCTGCATATGTCACACTGAAATATTTAACAGTTTTGATTGTGTTCTAATGGGTCTTTTCTGTATTAAACAAGTTATTTTAACCACTGATCTTCACGGAATAGTTTGCCTGAAGAAAGAGAGTGTGAGGTGTTTACCCACTGCCTCTTGTTTCCAGTTAATTACTTGCAGGTTGCATTTGGGCTGTGAAGACTTCTGAGGCATTGATTAAGGCTCTAATACAAGGGTTAGACAGTTGTACAGCAAGCATTTGAGGTGGACATAGCCAGCATGGGATGGATCTAAGCTCACATGGAACTGTCTGATGCAGGCTGCAGCTGAATTCAGAGGTGGGCCAAGGAAATGTGACATGAGGCATCAGAGGCAAATGCAACAGTAAAGGTAAAGATTAAGCTGTTTTGACAAAGCGATCCCAAAACACAGTGGCCTAAATAACACAGAAGTTTATTTCTTAAGTAAAGTCTGGCTAGTCTAGAATGGTGGGGCATTTCTGCTTGACAGGGTCATTCAGGGACAGAGGCTTCTTCCATTCTACTGCTCTGCCTTCTCTTAGGGCATTTCCTAGACTGCATGGTCAAAACTGGATTGCTGGCACATCTGTGTCCTATCACACAGAAAGGAGAGAAAAGAAGAAGTCCAGTGCAAACAATTTCCTTTTAAGCAACTGAGACAGAAATTGGACACATCCTTTAACTCTTATTCCATTGGGAAGAACTTAATAATATGTTGACATTGTCTGCTAGGGAAGACTTGGAATGTTGTCTCTAGCTGATAAGCTATATGTGTAGTAAGAAGGGGAGAGAGGAATTGCGGGGTGGGGGGAGGGGTTCTTAGCAACAGCATAACTGCTCTCATATTAAATTTGCTGTCCCATAAAACCAGTCAATTTTATATGTTTTTGAATTCAAATTTAAATCAGTCCTGAAGTTGCGAACAAATCCAACAAGTTCAAAAAGAACAAAGCCATGCCAAAATCAGTGCTTTCTGCAAGCAGCTAAAGGATCATTTTGTTGGTCTCAATTGATAATGGTGTAGGGTGATTCTCCTATTGCTATCAGTCTTATTAAGGGTTGTTGGGTCACGCAGAATGGGCTGAGAAGAAAGATACTCTCCTCAACAGAGGACCACACCATTTTCTGTTCGGTAGTTACTCTCCATTTCTATTGTTGGGGATTAAATTTCATTATAATTTCAGATTTGAGGGATTCAGGTAGACTATTTTTTATTACATGTGCAAAATTTCAGATACTATTTTTTGACAACTCAAGTTTCAAAGGAAAACAATGTGCCACTACTGTCCTTGTACATCATTACTAATGAGGACATCTTCTGCCATGTCAGTGGCATGGGTGCTTTACTTGGGTGGAATCTGTGTCCCAACTGTGTCGTGTGCCACAGTTATTTGTATCTCTATAGTATGATGTTGTACACTGCATACATTGAGTTATATGAGACATAAGGAGAGACAGACCTTTTGTTTCCCTGCAAGAAGAAGTATGTCTCTAAAGTCTTAATTGGGTAGTATGAGATGTTGACATTTTACCCCAACTTGACAGCCAAATCAATGTTATTGAAGGCAGCCTGTAGGCATTCGTGACAGCCTAAGGATTAATACCCTTAGCCAATTTCAAAATGGTTGCAGCACATCAGCAAGCTAGGTGTGTTGGCTTCCTGGATTCAAATCAAAGCAATTTCAAGGTGTGATCTAAACTATTCATATATTGAATATAGTAAAATCAAACTAGATCTCAACTGACCAAAATTGGCTTCTTTCCAAAGAAACTAAGCTTATTACCTCCTCGTTTTTTATATGAGTGCATATATTGATGAGAATACAGAAGTTTATTCATGCCTGTTGGACCTAGACAAAATGAAGTTAAATTTCAGTAGCCCAGGTTTGAATCCTAGATAAATGAGTAGAATGAACAAATAACTATGAGTAGAATATTGCATGAAATGGCTTTGGCAGAGATATTTAGCATGCAACAAATATCCATGTGTTTCCTACAACATCCTACTTTCCCTTGCAATTAGGTTAGAGCCCTGTGACTAGTTTTGGTTAATGGGCTGGGAGCTGATGTGACATGTGACATTAGTAGATTGAGCCAGTAAAGACCTTTTAAGCTTCTTCTATTCCTCTTTAAACTTCAGTGACCTTGGAGGTCACATGCTTCATATGACATAGCTACAGTATGGAGTAGAGCTTTCTGAACCATATCATGTTTTATATGAATGGGAAGTAAACTGGTGGCACAGCCAAGCTTTTCTGACTGACATAGAAATATTTTAAATTATCCAAAGACTAGGCCAATTATCCATATTATCTGTTTAGGTGATTGGAAAGGACATTCAAAATACCTACTCTTGAAATCCTGGTTGGAGCTATCAAAGGGAAAGGCTTATTTATTTTAAAGCGTACCAAAAACTATAAATGCCAAGATACAAATTTTAAGGGGAGATCATACTACTGAGAAAAGCATGAAATCTAATCTTTAATTTTGCAGCTATTATATTTCTTGTGTATTGCTACTCAGTGTCACACTATTCTAAATAATTCTGAAATTGGAAGTTAAGCTCATCCAGCAGTTAATGATGGGATCTCTAATGCTTTTTAAATTTAGAAAGCTGCTATCATACAATAAGTGAAGTTGAAGCACAAATCAAAATTGTATTCCACTGCATATGGAATTAGTGGTGTGTGTGGGATATCCAAAATGATGTATGAGGAACAGATACATCTAGCTAGAACTTATATTTAAATCTCTTTTGTTCCTAGAGGTGAGCTGGAGGGGAGCCACATGTCAGCCCAGAGAATGTTCATTATCTTTTTAGCAGTTTACCTTTTTCTTCTTGCTGCAAAGTAGATCCCAAGCACAGAAAAGGGTTAAGCAAACTTATAGCACCACATTATTTGGGGCTGACTAACTTGTAAATAGAAATTATGTTTTAAAAAGTTCAACAGTAGCATATTGAAGAAATTCATTATTGTAAACACAACCTTGCCTCATAAGAAGTAATAAAATACTTGGCATTCCCAGGCTCAGTTTTATTCAAGTATCCAAATCTTTTGAAAGTCTCATGCATTTTTGGTAACTCTATTTTATGTCTTTATATTTAACTTATTTCAGATGGTCTTTGTTGGAAAATCCCATATAAGATCAATAATCTGAGCCTATGACATTAATACAGTCACAAGATGAATATACTTCATGATCTTCCTTACCCCACCCTTACCTGCTTTTATCTGCACAAAAATGGAAAGCAATATAGCATCCACAACAGGAGAAATGATGTCACTCTATCTATTGAGGATAGAGTGACTGACTGAATAACCTGCATTGATAATATGCTAATAAAATAGGTTTGGATGTTATAAAATAGGATTGACCATAAACTGGTCCCTGATAGAAAGAGAACTGGTATGTAAGACTGATATCTATTGAAAACTTTCCCATATAATGAGCAATTCAGTGTAATTAAAATGAAAGTGAAATATCTTTCATTGCTGGGTCCTAAGAGTGTTTATCAAGGCAACAGGGTACCTGGTTTTAAATCAAGGAAATTTTATGTCTAGTTAGTTCCTATTCAAATACAGCATCTTCTCTTTCCAAGGAGAAAATACAGATTTTATTTCTTATCTTTATCTTCCTTTTCTTTTTCATGTAATTTAATCCCCTTTCTTTTCTTTCTTTCTTTTTTTATTTTTAAGCAGATGGAAAGTGTTTGTTTTGGATTACAGATGTCACTGAACAATCTATGGACTCAATGAGTAGATAATTTAAATTTTACTTTTCATCTGCACAGAAGATAGGAAGATTATAAAATTAGGGATATTTTTGGAATCCTAATTACAGTTTTTAGTTTGGGTTGTTAAACCTTCTGAGTTTCTTTTACTTTGGATTCAGACTGTCACAGGAACTTCTTGTGGTTTTAGATTTTTTTCTCTGCAAGATCTTTTGAATTTGAAGTGTCCTTCATTTTCCAAGTTTAACTCTTTACCTGTTGTGCTTAGAGAAGATCTGAGGGATGATGATGATCAAATGTACTTCTTTCTTTCTCAACTCTGCCTGAAAACATAAGCGATTATGGGGTGAAATTCAGCATCAATTAGATGAGATTATAGGCAATAGCACAAAACTAATCGGGTGGATAGGAACGCATGCTGGTGAAGTGTTTTGTAACACAAGGGTCTGGCTCATTCAGAATTTAATTAACTGACTTGTACATTCTTAACAATATTTGTGTAATTCTGGGAATCATTTCTTTAGTCAAGATGCTTACTAACATCCCTGGCCTTTATCCACTAGATATCTGTAGCACTTTTATCCCCAGACATTGAAAAAAGTCCCCTGGGAAGGGGAACAGAATTGCCCCAGTTGAGAACCACTGTTTTTAGGCAAGAAGACCTTGCATTAGCACACTGGTTTTATGTCAGAATACCATACCAAGCATATTTGATACCTGGAAAAATTTACTGTTTTTTTCAGAAACAGGGTCTCCCTCTGTCACCTAGGTTGAAGTGCAGTGGCACAATCATAGCTCACCACAGTTTTTAACTACTGGGTTCAAGGGATCCTTCTGTCTCAGCTTCCCAAGTAGCTAAGATTACAGGCATGTGCCTCCATGGAGGGCTAATTTTTAAAAAAAATTGTAGTGATGGGAACTTGCTATGTTGCCCAGGCTGGTCTTGAACTCCTGGCCTCTAGTGATTCTCCTGTTTCTACCTCCCAAATTATTGTTATTTCAAGCGTGAGCCACTGGAAAAGATCATGTTTCTTCTTCTCCTTCTCCTTCTCCTCCTCCTCCTCCTTTTCCTCCTCCTCCTCCTCTTCCTCCCCCTTCCCTGCTCCTCCCCTTCCCCCTCTCCCTCCCACTCCCCTTCCTCCTTCTTCTTCTTTTGGAGTCTGAGTCTCACTCTGCTGCTCAGGCTGTAGTACAGTGGCATGATTCCAGCTCACTGCAGCCTTGACCTCCTGAACTCAGGTGATCCTTCTGCCCCAGCCTCCCAAGTAGCTGGGATTATAAGCACACACCATCATGTTTTTTGTAGAGCCAAGGCATCATTATTTTGCCTCTGCTGGTCTCAAACTCCTGGGCTCAAGCAATCCTCTTGCCGTGGCCTCCCAAAGTGTTGGGATTACAAGCATAAGACACTATACCTGGCTGGAAAAGATAATTTTTAACATCTCTCTCCTCTATTGGAAAACATTATTTTTCCTTGATAATAAAGTGAAATTAATATTTGGAGAATGAGAATTGTGTTTATTATTATTATTGTCTTTAAATTTTAATAAGTAATCATGTCAATAAAATATTAGAAAAAAACATGAAATAAATGTTACCATAAAAAAGAAAAAATAATTGGTTAATTTTTTTTTAGTTATACTAATGGATATTTAAGGAAAAATCTTATACCCGTATATAATAATAAATAGTAAAATAATGTTACAGTTTAATAACAAAAACAATTTGATAAGAACAAACATTAAAATAAGAATAATTTTTAATTTGAATTATAATCATTCAAATTCAGTAAAATGTTTCATCTATTAACTGAAATTTTCACTTACCAAACCAGAATACTAAACCAAGTATATCAAAACACAAAATCAAAATACCTTCATTCATTTTTTAAAAAAAACATGCAAGTAGTCACATAGAATGACAGTATTGCAGCAAGTGAGGCTCAGTTGCTTTGCTGTTAAAATTATTGTTTCATCATTGTCTACCTTGAATATTTCAATGCGAGAATGTGCAGAGACACAAGGGCTGTAGAGTGAACTCTACCAAGGGTGAGTTCAAATGAGTCTGAACTGCTAGCGGCTTCCTCTTAAATAAATGCATGTGGAAGGATCCATGTGTGGCAGATGCCAATCATATAAATGAGAGTTCTTTGAGATAACTTCCATGTCAAATATAATGTTTGTTATGGGATAATAGAAATAAATATTATTGTTAAAAATAATAAAAAAATATTATTAAAATCTCAATAGTAATCTTTGCAATTGTTTTGAACTGTATGTTTGCTTTCCAGGGGACTTTTAGCAATGTCTATAACTTTCTTGGTTGTCACAACTGAGGAGGAGTGCTACTGGCATCTAATGGGTGGTGGCCACACTCGTAAGCATCCTACAATGAACAGGGCAGCACCCCCTACCCCCCCCAGTCCAAAATGTTAATGGTGCTGAGACTGAGAAACCCTGACTTAGATTGACCAAAGATCTTTTTCCCCATAGGAGTATTTTAGTCCTGACATTGTTTAAAATGCAGGTGCTTAGTGATAATAAATAACAGACTGACTTTTAGTTTGTTTTATTATTGTCTGTAAACTTTCTACAGACAACACATCCCCTTATTTTTTATGCTTGGAACAGACTGCTGCCCTTCTCCACCCTGGGTAAGATGCCAAATATAGCAAAAATCAAGGCATAGAGATATTTGTGTGTTGTTCATAGGCCTCGTGAAAGTGTTCAATGCCATTAACAGAACTGGACTTTTGAAGCTTCTGAGAAAAATTGGCAGCTCTGAAAATGTTCCCAATATGCTAAGGTTAATCTGTGATGACATGTGTCATGCTTTAGTGCTATGGGGGTTGGCTGGCCCCAAATAGTAAGAAGAACTTATATTTAGAAATTAACCTTTCTTTGAGATCTAGGAAAGCAGAGGATGGGTGGCAGTGTTGATAAGAAACATTTGCACTAATTGGTTATATGAAGTCCAGGGAGTACATATATGAGGGGGAACCCCCCAAAACTGGAATTTATTTATAAAAACTTGTGTATTTATTCTTACATGTTTTTTAAAATTTATTCATTTATTTATTTATTTTTTATTAATCAATATTTTTTATTATGGTTTTGTGGGGTACAGTTAAGGGTTAGGTGTACAATTACGTTTCATTCAGGCACCCTGTTGATAAGAGGTGTTTTCCCATCCCCAGACAGATATTTGCTACTGTTAATCCCATCCCCCTCCTCCCCCATAGTTTCCCTTGTCACCTTCAAATTACTCTCTGTTTAATGCAATATATCCACTGAGATCCTTTTTCCACTGAACTTATCAATTTTGATGTCTTTTAGTGCTTCTGCCTTATTTTGTTTCACCTCTTCCACATTGGCAAAATGTTTCTCTTTGAGGACTTTTACATCCAGGGGAACAAAAAGAAAAAAGTCATTTGGGGAGAGAGCAGGTGAATAAGGATGCGGGGGGGGACGCCCGAGATTCATGCTGTTTTTGTTCAAAAACTGCTAAAGACTCAGTATGGTGTGGGCAGGTTGTTTGTGTAAATCACCCATCATGAAATGGACAAATGTGTTGAAAGAATCTCCAAAAAAACACAGCCTTTCACAGCAACACTAGCTGGTACACTGTTGCCAATGGGTTCCTTGAACCCTTATCTAGTGGAGAAACCAGTACTACAAGGGGCCCACTCTCTGAAAAATAATTCCAGGGTTTTTTGGGTCCCCCTTCTGAATCCGGAAATAGAAAACATTAGAGATAAAAGCAGGCAATCAGAGGGGGGCATACATGAATTTCACCAATTGGTTTGCTTATTCTTGTGTTTTGTTTTGTTTTGTTTTGTGTTAAATGGCCCGGTCAAGACTACAAGATTTTGCCCCAGGGTGTGTTAAGGATGGTAAATCAAAGCAATGGATGATCTCTTATCTGATAAATTCCGATGTAATGATACAGAATTCATCCTCTGCAGATGGCACACTCATTCCTGTCTCTGTGTCTTTATTTATTCTTTTTCCCTTTCATTGAACACTCAATTCACTTTTCCACCAGAGAAAAAAGCATATTTGATATTTTCTGTAAGGCCTAGTTTAAATTCGACTTTTGTTGTTTAACTTGCATCTCCTTGTTTTGTTTGTTTTGATTTTAATACATTTCCAGGATTTTCTTTGTGGGACTACACTTACTCAACTTTAAGAACTCCCTCCACCCTCTCTCATGATCAGTGTGTGGCTCAGGCCTGACCAAAGTGTTGTTTTCTCTTGATCACAGTGATTTGTTCACAGATAATAACATGACCTAAGCAAAACGAATTAGCGATAGATGCTTTCTTCTCTCTGGGGTTGCTGAGAGAATGGGATGTAAGCCTAGAGTTTCTGGTGGCCATCTTGATACCACGAGGAGAGAGCCTTCCTAAGAATACAGACAATCCCTAGGAAAGTAGAACTGACAGATGGAGAGAGAAGAGAAAAAGGTGGTTACTCTGATTCTCTAGATGAATCTATGTCTAAAGTCCACATCTGAATTTTCCAATTACATAAGTCAATAAATTTCCCTTTTTGCTAAAGCCAGTTTGTGTTGGTATTCTGTCACTTGCATCGCAATCATTCATGACAAATATCACTTCCTACCAAAGTCTTCCTTGACTATATTACTTCATGTTATTCTTACTCAATTCTGAATTTGCATAAGATTTATAAGTTTATAGTATATACTGTAGCATTTGATTACATACTAAGTTTTATTGTTCTCTACTCATTAAATTTATCTGAATCCAGTCTTTCCAATTGTGCTTTAATAATAGAAATATATTCATGGTTCATAAATCAGTTTTATACTCAACATTTTATTTAATTTACAAGCTCATAGAAAGAAGATATTTTGTCTTATATTTCTTTTGTATTTTCCACAGTACTCAGCATAGGGTGGTTGCATGATGGGTACTTAATAAATAGTGAATTTAGTCAAATTTTCATTCATAGCTATGCTTCTAATAAGCTAGATTTATTGCTTTTTGAGTGCAGAGATCAAGTCTTATTCTTTATTCACTCAAAAGTACATATTAAGTTCTGATGTAGTCTAAATTTCTGTTGGTTAAGCCACCCGATCTGTGGTGTTTCGTTATGTCAGTCTGAGTTGACTAATACATTATAACTGAACTGAGTTATATTAGAGTCTTATGAAGGCATAAAGCAGAGAAACCTAACATGGTGTTATACAACTCACATTGTGAACCCTGGAGTGGCGCTACCTTAACATGACCTTTATGCTGAGACTCCATGATGACTGGGAGTTAGGCAAATGAAGAAGAATCCAGCAGTTAAGAAACTAGCATAGCTCAAGTGACTGACACCATGTGGAGCTTCTGAGGAAGTGAAAGAAACTTAGTATGTTTAGAAGGTAAGAGTGAAATGGTGCAGGATGAGGATGAAAATGGTGCAGGACTATAAAAAACAAGATAAGGGATTGAGACTTCAATTTGCAGTCTCCACAATGAAGCCATTTGAAAAATGTTAAGCAGTAGCAGGGTACAACTAAATTTTTGTTTTGGATAACTCACTTTGGTTGCAGAGTGGAGACAACATTGGAGAAAACCATTCTGAAGGCAGAGAACCACTTAGGTTGTTGCGGTTGTCTAGATAAAACGTGACAATGGCTTGGACCTGAATTCTTATATCTCTAAGGCCTAGTACAGTACCCAGCACCTAAGAGGTGCTCAACACATGTTTAAGGTGAAGAAATTTGAACAGAAATGTGAAGGTCAATGTACTCTTCATTGGATGACAAAAGTAAAAGTAGAGCTACAGAGAGAAACAGTATCTTTCAGGATTTACATGATGCCAATAGCTATATCAAGATCACATTTCAGATGGGCAAAGCGAAGAAGGATTTTGGATCTGACACTGATAATTTTGGTCACATCCAAATCAAAAGAAAACAACCTATGCTAATAACATCATCTGAGAAAATGAAGAATACAGCAGCGCAGTGATAAACAAGAAAGAAAGAAGCAATACCTGACTACTATATTTCTAGTCTAAACAAAATTTTCACATTAATTGAAGTCAAACAAGATTTTGATTTACAGTTTATATTTTAGGAGTTGGAGATATAAGTTTTCTCAAGACTAAGAATTCAGAGGATTAACTTACAAAATGTGTTGATTTCCACTCTCTCTTGAAAATAAGCTCAAATGATAATAGCAAAAAGATTTAGGTTGATAAAAACCATATTAAAAAGATTGAAACTTGTGAGGCTATTGAAATTACCTGCTAAATGAAAAAAAAGTTTAAAAGACTTTAAGAATTGGATTTTTGACAAATGTTAAGGGTTAGCGTAGGTTTTATCTTGTCCAGAGGCACAGAGGCTGACCAAATGTCTTCTTTAGTTACCTTTTATCTTCATTTAATTTGTCTTCTTACCCTCTTGAGTGTTCCTTACACTTCTAACAGGCCACCTTTATTAAATGGCATTTCTGCTAGTCATCTGTTTCTACCTTCTAAAGGCTCTCTTTTAACTTTTAAGCCCTTTTCTATTGAGTGTCTAGAATATCATTCCAGCCCCAATTCCTCAAACTATTTCTCTAAAATCAGTAAAAAAATTCTGCAAATTTCACCTCTCCCAATAATCCATCACAACCTAGTTTTTATATATTTTGGACTTGTTTAATTCCTCTTTCCTTTTTCCTATAAGCCCTTAATATATTACTATGTGTATCATTCTGCTTTAGATTATATATTTCTATGGAGAAGAAGCTATATAAGTTTTGTTTTACCTTGGATTGAACCTGATACACATCACTATGAAGGGAACATATGAGTGATGTATATAATGTGTATATATGTGTATAATTTTAAAAGCCTGAAAATATCTATCTTTCCTGTTAAGAGGAGATTCAGATGAAAACTTCTAAAATTCACAGTCATATACCAAAGATCCTGAAAACATGTATTTTCACTTTTAGGATGACTCAGGGAATATCAGATTTGGCTTGGACTATTATTTTAATCATTAACAAATAGCATGACTTAATGTAACCAACACTCTGAGACCAAAATGGAAAAACAAACAAACACAAAAACCCAAAACAACCCTCTGTCGTTACATATCTACTTTCAGTTTGAATTAGTCTACATTCCATTTTCATTACAACAGAAAGAAGTGGAAAGTATGGTTCTCTTGTAGCCACAAATCAATATATAAACCCTGATCAATGGATGTGAAGCTCCTCTGGATATTTAAAATATTTTATGCATTTTGGCAGACTCTATAGCAGGAAGCAATCCATTAGGCTTTGAAAAGAGGAAAGCCAATAAAGATAGGCTAGATGTCAAATTCTTACATTCCTCATAATATGAGACTAGCCTTTTGGTCTGTTACATTCAATTATCTAAATGTGGATAATCTGAGTTACCCATATATATAATCAGAATTATACCTGGACTATCTCTCTCTCTCTCTCTCTCTCCCCCCTTCCCCCCACCCCTCCTCATTTGCCTTTCTTTGTGCATTTTCTACAGGAACATTGAAAAGTATCTTTGCTTCAGTTTTCCACTGCCTGAAAAATGAAAATCCTGATATTGATCCAGAAAGCTATGATGATTAATCATTTGAAATCAAAAACTAGAAAAAGCTCAAATACCACAGAGCCATCCTTGTAACTCTTTTCTCCCTCAAAAAGAAGAAGCTGAACGTACAGATAAACTTTTCTCGATGGGCAAAGCAGCTTCTTTTCATATGGTGGACTCTCAACTCTCTGAAATCTTGCTTTCCACATAGGGAGGCTTCAGTATGAGGCTATGATTAGTCACAGGATGTAGCTGTCACACTTTATCATATTATAGCCAAATGAGATATCATAGCATAACATGAGTTACTGACAAATTTTTAAGTCTATTCCTAACCTATGACCAAGATTTATGACTAGCATGACTGCAAATCACAAGGTGATTTGTTCACTTGGAAACTTGTACAGAAATATTATTAAGCCATAGATGGTCTGTGAAACAAAGAGCCTTGTAATTATCTACTCGCCAAGGATGAGTAATAATTTGTGCCAAGTGAGACAAACAGCAAACTCATGAAAAAGTGTTTATCTTTCTTATTAAGTCTACTTTGTCATATTTAGTGTCTGAAAGAAAAGATCAAGACCTTTGATTGTTAACCAGAGCCTAGAAATGCTGTGCAGAGGCATTGCTTTGAGGCAGGTGATGTAGAGCTCTGGGAGTTTGGAAATACTATATTCCCCTCAGAGGATTTTCTTCTTTGAACTCATTGTGCTATGAACGAAGTTCATCTACCAAGAAGTCGACCCTAGAGGAATTCGAACTTATTACTCAGGAAAGGGAAAGTTTGTCAAAATTTGTTACTTAGATTGTTAAGTTATCCCCCTGGCTAAGACTGATTCTGAAAAATAGTGCTGGAGGATAGAGATGGATGAATAAGGCCTGGTGGGTTAAAATGTGATTGACTATTTAAGTGGATAGTGAGATGTGCTCCTGTATATAGACCTGCTAGGAAGAAGGGCTCAGAAAGTTAAGAAGAGGCTATGAAAGATTTGTGCCTGGAGAAATTGAGTCAATTGTTCCTCTGGGAATGTAGAGGAAAAGAACAGATGATATTAAACCTCAACATTCAGAAGAATTATTTTAGTTCTACTTTACTCTGTAATTATTACAACTCTGCAGGTCTCTACTTGTTCTGCAGTATGCTACATTTTTGCTGAATGGTTTAGCACATCTGCAGTAAGAAAAATGTGTGAAAAGGAAAAACTCAATGAATTTAATAATCTGTGGTTGGCTTGACTGCCTTAGGAGAGGATTCTAAAAATATATAAATTATTTCAGGGTCACTTAAACTGCTAGCAAAGACTGTAGCTATTGGTTAGCGTAATGAAGGTTGAAGCTAGCCCCCAAATGACACTCCGCCCCCAGCCTAGAAAAAAATGAAAATGAAAGTTTGCAGCTCCTGCAGCATACATTTATTTATAAAGTGCTTGGAGAGCGGAATATCCAGAAATTGTGGGCAGTTTATACTCTGGTGAGCAAAACTCAGTAAAAAATGATTTTCTTGGGCTATGGATTCCCCTTTGTGCTACCTTAGCCTGAACGTGGATGCCCCCAATCTCCAACTTCTGAAGTCAATGTGAACAGGTGTTGCACGCATATCTTTTATATTAAGGAGTGGGAAGGCTATTCTGAAGACTGGGAAATTCAACTTTGAATGTTCATAAGCAAGAAAGCTAAGCACTATTTAAAACCACTTAGAAAAAAAGGTGCTTAGAATCCCTGAGTCTTAGTTCTGTTGGTCAGATTGTTTTCTTAGTCCAAACCTCAGTTGTGCTGCGGAAAATCACCACGGGTACAAACTCATCCAGTGTTCCACCTTTGAAATCCAGAATCAGCATTTTAAATTTAACATTACAATTTAATCTACTTATGCATGTCAGATTATATGGGAATGAAAAACCTGGGCTGCTCAATTTGTTCTGGGCTGCCTGTATGACAGGTTGGTGTGGCAGAGACTCAGAAATCTGCGACTCACTCTGCCCATGGACTGCCTTAATGAATTAGGAAGAACCAACCTTTTGGGTCCTGCCTGAATTTACAGTGCACATCTTGATATAACCAGAGGAGAAAAATATGCATTTGCTTGAACAAAGAGTGCATTAAGGGCCCTTAATGTTTTGGATGCTTCTTAGAAATACAACTGAGTATTCAGAAATTTTCTTTCTTCCACCCTCTAAAACCATGCTTTTCTTTCCTGAAAATCAATTTTATTTGAATATGAGACCATCCTGAAGTGAACAGTATAAAGATAGTAAGCTTGCTATATTGGAATGACTGCTTTACTCTTCCTCTTCAAGGAAAGAAAAAGATTTCAAACGATCTGTAATACAACTTCTAGTTACTCTACTGCCACAGACAGTAGAGCACAAAAAATGAGCTTCCATTGCCCATCCAGCTTTCTGTTGCTGAGGTTAGATTTTTACTGAATGGGGATAACTTTAAATTAACAGTTCAGATTTAACATAACCAAATTTGACCAGTTTTTCATTCTCTTTCAGACCCTGTAGAAGTATTTTTGTAAGAGAGGGCAACACTAGGTTTAACTTGAAAATGCTTTTAAAAAATATTTCCATTATACACATTGTTTCAGTGGTTTAAGTTCAAGAGCAAATCGCAGTGCTCTCGATTCTTTTTTCTTACCTTGCAGAGATCTTTAATTTCTCTAACTATGGTCCCATTTTTCATTTAGGTCTCTTAAGGCTGCCTGGCTTTTTAATGTAATGGTCATCTTCATATCTTAATAAAACAAAAATTGAATTATATGCACTACTGGGCAAGCATGACATGACTTTTGCTAGCATATGTAAGATGTGAAAACCTGGGGGAAAATACTATTCAATTTAAGTTCCACTTGAGCACACTGCAGTGCACTGGAAATGAGTTCAGCCTTAATGGCACTGAAAAAGGTAGAAGCAGGGAAAGGTGGATATCACCGATTTGAACCTAACTGAAAAGACCTGATAAAAATGCTAGAAAGCCAGATGGTAAAGTCAATTTCTTAGTACTGTGCCAGTCCAGGGATGGAATATGTTTAGCAGTTGACATTCTGCAAGAGTAGACTGATAGTATCAGCAGTGAAACCAAAAGGTGTTAACACTGTTAGACTTTACTTTTAAAATGCAAGCTTCTGTATCTAAGTGGAGACACAAAAATATAAATGATCTATTTTAATCAATTTCTAAAACTCTACAAGGGTGTCAAGCATTTGATTACAATTGTATAGCTCCAACACTATTTTGAAAACTAAATACTAACACTGTTTTAATATAATAACAAATAGTGGAGCGGAAATTAAGCACCCTAGGATGGTTATCATTCTTAAGAAAATTGTTCCTCTTTAGTTTTAACAGTTAAACAATTGATTATTCCAAAACAACACTTGAAATAAAGTACTTAAATAAATAGTATCCAAATATAGACAACTTTTTGTTACTCCAAATATAAGCATTTAGAAATCAGAAATTTCATTTGATCATGCAATATGAGATGGGCCCTTTAAAAATATTTTCATGCTTTGGCCTGAAAATATACCCAGAGGAACATAAATTGTTCTGCCAAAAACACACCTGCACATGCATGTTTATGCCTATACTATTCACAATAGCAAAAACATGGAACCAACCATACTGTCCATTGAAAGTGGACTGGCTAAAGAAAATGTGGTATATATACATGATGAAGTATTATGCAGTCATAAAGAAGAACAAAATCATGGACTTCGCAGCAACTTAGATGCAGTTGTAGGCAATCATACTAAGTGAACTATCACAGAAACAAAGATCTGAATACTGCTTGTTCTCAGTCATAAGTGGGCCTTGAACATTAGTCACATTAGCACAAGGGAGGGATTGGCAGTCACTGGGCACTGCTAGGGGAGGGAGCAAGAGAGGAAAGAAAGTAGAGGGCACGTGACAACACAAATTGTGCTCGGTTCATTACCAGGGGGTGTGAGGGCCAGTTAGAAGCACAAACTTTACTTGCATGCAGCCTGCTTATGCAGTTAATCCTCACTTGCACCCCACATTCCTATAATAAAATAAAATTTAAAAAAATTTTTTGTTGCCATGACTATAGGCAACATCCCTATATAGAGCAAATAAAAATAGTTAAATCAGAAATTTTTCTTCCTTCCTTTCCTTTCCTTTTCTTCTTCATAGTTTTCTTTCCTCAGCACAGGGCTGCAATGAAGGATGAGTAAAGACCCTTAAATGATGATAATTTATTCATATGTATCAAGTGCTATTAAAAAATTAAATGGAATTAGGAACCAAGATCAGGATAACACAAGACTGTCATTGGTGCCTAACTTTGCCACCAGAAATTAACTTTTGGAACACTGATTCACAGTCTCAGTGTTCTTCAGTCCATTTGTTCCTCTGTGATATAACTAAATAATTTATAGGTAACCAAGTTTTCCACAAGTACCAGGAAAGAGTAAATAGATCTGCCTTTTTCCAGTGAACAACAAACAGTAATGATTGGATTTATAGTTTTCCTTTTCCTAAATGCTCAGGAGGAAGACAGTTTGTTGCCCAATTCATCTCAAATAGTGAATAGCCTTTAACAAGAAGTTTAGGTGGTGTCAGGAACACAGCTAATGAGGTTTATTGAATCCCAATTTTTATAAAGTGGAATGTTAGCTCTCTGCCTCAAAATACAGTTCACTTAGTACCCCAGTCTCTGGTAAGTTTTATAAATTCTCCCCAGGGCAGTTTGTTTCACATATTGTCAAGTACCATATTTGCCATCCTCCTGCCTTTCCCAGGATTATATGATCCACCAAACAGATAACCTATTTTTGCTATTGTACACCTGAGGCATAAAATGGCAGAGTAAAATACTTTTCAGAATGTTCTTTATCACTGCTGGGAAAGTGGAGGCTTTGTTCTTTTTGTAGGCAATTACTGTCTTGGCTAAAACACAGTTTCCTCACCCCATTTGGTTCTTCAGTAGGTATCTCTGTCTCAGTCTTCTAACTCTTCTTTCCATGCGTCCCTGAATTGCATTGTTATGTTTAGATTTTTTAATTTGGATTTGCATATTTGCTACTGTTTGCATATTTGCTACACTAAAAGCATTTCCCCCAATAACTAATATTAGAATCTTGACTAAACACATTTTTACACACACAAATGATAAAATATTATGCAGCTATTATCCTGTTTTTTCTAAAACCAACTGTACTAAGGCATAATATACACACAATCTACTGCATCTATTAAAATTGTACAATTTGATGAACTTTGACAGTTAAGTACACACATGAAAACACTGCACATTAAGATGCATACTATTTCCACTGTCACCAAAAGAGTGTTCATGCCATGTTGTAATCCATCCCTATACTGTATGCCCCAGGCAACCAATTATTTACTTTATGTCTCTCTAGATTGCATTTTCTAGAGTTTCAAATAAATGGAATTATACAGTATGTACTCTTTTTGGTTCCTCTTTCATCCAGCATAATTGTTTTCTAAATCATTAATTTTGTTGAATGTAGCTACGGTTCATTCCTTTTTTTGCTGAATAGTATTCCACTGTATGAATATACAACATTTGTCTGTCTATTGACTTGTTGAAGGACATTGGGTCGTTTCAAGTTTTGAACTATTACAAATAAAACTTCTATTAACATTTATGTGCAGGTTTTTATACATATATGCTTTCGTTTCTCTTGGGTAAATACTTAGGAATGAAATTGCTGAATAATATAATAGGTATATGTATATTTTCTTAGGAATCTGCCAAACTTTTTTCCAAAGAAGTTTTACTAGTTTACATTTACTAGTTTTACTAGTTTACTAGTTTACATTTTACTAGTTTACATTCCAAAGAAGTTTTACTAGTTTACATTTACTAGTAAACATTTACTAGTTTACATTACCAACACTTGGGGTTTTTTGTTTGTTTGTTTTAATTTTAGTCACTTTAATATGTTTTCAGAGTTGTATCATTATGGTTTTAATTTGTATTTCCCTGATGACTAATACATTGAGCATCTTTTCATGTGTTTATTGGCCATTCATTTGTATATATTACTTTGTTGTGTCTGTTTGAATGTTTTTTTTCCATTTTTAGTTTTTTTAGGGTGGGAGTCTTATTACTATTGAATTAAAAACTCTTTATATAATCTGGATACAAGTGCTTTTCCAGAAGTCAGTACTGAAAGATATTTTCTTCCAGTTTGTGGCTTATATTTTCATTTTCTTAAAGATGTCTTTTGAAGAGAAAAAGTTTTTCATTTCAATTAGTCTGATTTAATAATTTTTTTTTTTTTTTTTTAGTTGTAGTCTCACTCTGTAGCCCAGACTGGAGTGCAGTGGCCGCTCCCGGCCACCGCAGCCTCGACCTGCTGGGCTCCGGTGATCCTTCCGCCTCAACCTTCCAAGTAGCTGGAATTACAGGCATGCGCTACCACGCCTGGCTGATTTTTTTATTTATTGTAGAGATGAGATCTCGCTGCCCAGGCGGGTCTCGAACCCGCGGGCTCAGGCAATCCACTCACCTCAGCCTCCCAAAGGTGTGGGATTACAGGGTGAGCCACCGAGCTCGGCCTAATAATTTTTTATGACTCTTAATTTCTGTGATCTGTCTAAAACTTTTGCTAACCCCAAAGTCATAAAGTTTTTCTCCTATGTTATTCTAAATGTTTTATATTTTTAGTTTATATATTTAGGTCTATGAGTGAATTTTGAGTGAATTTTGCATATGGGATGAAGCAACAGTCAACATTAATTTGTTTTCTTACACACATATCCAGCTGTTACAGCACCATTTGTTGAAAAGACTTCCTCTCTTTATTGAATTGCCTTATCACTATTGTTGAAAGATATTTTGACCATATATATACATATATATGGCCTATTTCTGGACTTTTTTTTGTTCCATTGATCAATATGTCTATTCTCTCATTCATATCACACTAGAGTACTACTGATTTATACTAAGTCTTGAAATCAGGTAGTATACATTCTCAGACTTTGTATGTTAAAAAAATTGCTCTGGCAATTCTAGTTTACTTGCATTTCCGCATAAATTTAAAAATCAACTTGGAAATTTTTATAAAAATATTCTTGCTGAAATTTTGATTGAGACTGTGTTGAATCTACAGATTAATTTGGGACTAATTGACATCTTAACCATATTGACTTTTCCAATCCATAATTATGGCTCTCTCCATTTTTATGTCTTTAATTTGTTTTAGCAATGTTTTGTATTTTTGGTGAGGATTGCTTTCATGTGTTTTGTTAGATTTATCCCTTTTTTATGTTTTGGAAGAGGGTCTATTGTCAAATGAGTTTAAAAAATGCATTTTTCTATAATTTTCTAGTAAAAATGTAACTAATTTTTGGATATTAGCTTTGTATTCTGTGACTTTGCTAAATTCATTTGTTAATTCTGTGAGTTTTTAGATTCTGTAGGATTTTCGGCATAAACAAGTATGTTGTCTGAAAATACCGACAATTTTAC
>NW_007260100.1:1240674-1256554 GCF_000164805.1 Carlito syrichta
TTGGGTCATTTTTAAATATGTCATTAACCAGATTAAGGGATTTATCCTAGTTTCTTGTGATTTTTTTCCTATTTTTAATAGCAAATTGTTTTTGAATGTTCTCAAATCCTTTTTCTTTTTCTACTGAAATTGTCATAAGTTCTCTCCTGTGTTCTGCTAAACTGGTGAATTTTATTGATATATCTTTGAGTACTAAAGTAACTTTGCATCCCTGGGATAAAACAAGGTTAGTCATATATATAGCTGAATTTGATTTGCAATATTTTATTAAACATTTTTGCATTTATATTCATGACAAATATTTGTCCTTAGTTTTCTTGTTTGTAATATCTTTTTCAGATTTTGGTATCAAATATATTTTGGTTTCATAAAACCTTTGGGAAGTGCTCTCTTTTCCTCTGTGTTCTAAAAAATTTGTTTTATCTTGTTTCAAATTTGATGAATTGTATATCTCAATAATTTGTCCATTTCAATTAAGTTGCTTTAAAAAATTATTTTTATTATTTTTTGAGTCAGAGTCTCACTCTATCGCCCTGACTGGGGTGCAGTGGCACAATTATGGATCACCACAGTCTTGAACTTTTGGGCTCAGGTGGTCCTTCTGACTCAGCCTCTGAAGTAGCTGGCACTGTAGACACACACCACTGTGCCAGGCTAATTTTTAAAAATTTTTGTAGAGATGAAGTCTAGTTTTGTTGTCCAAACTGGTTTCAGACTCGTAGACTCAAGCAATCCTCTTGCCTCAGCCTCTCTAAGTGCTGGCATTGCAGACATGAACCATTGTGCCCGGCTAAAGTAAGTTGTTAAACTTGTTAGCAAAAAGCTTCTTATAATATTTTCAAAAATTTAAATTAAATGCTTAATGTCTAGGACCTGTCTTGTTAAGCTCTTTTTCATTCCTGATAACGATTTGCATTTTAAAATTTTCCTTTTATAGTCTAGCTAGGGTTTTTATCAATTGTGTTGATCTTTTCATAGAACCAGATTTTGGCTTTGTTAATTTTCTGTATTATCTGTTTTTTGTGTTTATTTCTGCTCTCATTTTTTCCCCCCTTCCTTCTACTTACTTTTGGTTTACTTTTTCTATACTTTTAACTTCTTGAGGTGGAAGTTTAGGTCACTGATAATAGTTCTTTCTTTCTGATATAATTATTTATAACTATAAATTTCCTCCTAAGCACTGTATTTTGTTTTAAAAATTTATTTGATTTTTTATTTGGTAGTTTTAGGGGTACAAATGGTTTTTTGTTACATAGATGCATTTTATAGTGGTGAAGAAGTCTGGGTTTTAAGTACCCGTCATCCCTGCTAATGCACATTATACTTGATAGGTAATTTTTCATCCCTCCCTACTTCCCACTCTCCCCCTTCTGAGTCTCCAATGTCCATTATAGCATTCTATATGTCTTTGCAGACCCTTAGCTTTGCTCTCACCTGTGAGAACACATGATATTTTATTTTCTGTTCCTGCTTTACTTCGCTTAGGACTATAATATCTTTGTTGCTGCAAAACATTGTTTTATTATTTTTTTATGGCTGAATAGTATTCCATGATGTGTGTATGTGTGTGTGTGCATGTGTGTGTGTGTATAATATGAGAGGGGGCCACAAAACCCAGAAATATTTTTTGGAGGATGGGTCCCGTGTGGTATAGGCTTCCTCCGGTGGTAAGTGTTCTAGGAACACATAAGCAAGAGTGTACCAGCTAGTGTTGTTGTGAGAGGATGCGTTTGGCTTCGTGAATTTTTCTTCAATGTGTTTGCTCATTTCATTATGGGTGATTTACAAGCACACCTTCCCACACCACATTGAGTGTTCAGCAGTTTTTGACCAAAACTGCATGACCCCATGCTCTACCCTTTCTATTCACCTGATCTCACACCAAGTGATTTTTTTTGTTTGTTTATTTGTTTTCCTGAACGAAAAAAGTCCTCAAAGGGAAACATTTTGCTGATGTGGAAGAGGTAAAACAAAAAAGGGCAGAGGAACTAAAAGGCATCAAAATTGATAAGTTCATAAACTGTTTTGAGCAGTGGAAAAAGCATTCTTATGGGTGTATTGCAACAAATGGAGAGTACTTTGAAGGTCAGTTAAGTTTAAACATACAAAAATAAATACAGAATTAAAAAAAAATTCCGTTTTTGTGCTATAGCCTTGTAGTATAATTTAAAGTCGAGTAACGTGATCCCTCCAGCTTTGTTCTTTTGGCTTAGGATTGTTTTAGCTATTTGGGCTTCTTTTTTGTTTCATATGAATTTTAGAATTGCTTTTTCTAGTTCTGTGAAAAATGACATTGGTAGTTTGATATAGATTGTACTTAATTTGTAAATTACTCTGGGTAGTATGGTCATTTGAACAGTGTTGATTTTCCAATCCATGAGCATGGGATGTTTTTCCAGTTGTTTGTGTCTTCTATGATTTCCTTCATCACTCTTTAATACTTCTTGCAGAGATCTTTCACCTCCTTGGTTAAATATATTCCTGGGTGTTTTATTTTTTTGGCAACTGTTGTAAATGGAATTTAGTCTTGATTTGAGTCTCAGCTTGGTAGTTATTGGTGTATAGCAGTGGTACTGATTTGTGTGTGTTGATTTTGTAACCTGAAACTTTACTGAATTCCTTTATCAAGTCCAGAAGTGTTTTGAAAGAGCCTTTATGTATAAGGTCATATCACCAGCAAACAGAGATAACTTGATGTTTTTCTTTTTCAATTTGGATACACTTTATTTCTTTCTCTTGCCTGATTGCTTTGGCTAGGACTTCTAGTACTACATTGAATAGAAATGGTGAAAGTGGGCATCCTTGCCTTTTTCAGTTCTGAGGATGAATGCTTTCAACTTTTCTCCATTCATATGATGTTGGCTGTAAGCAGTGTATTTTGACATGTTTTATTTTTACTATCATTCAGTTAGAGATAATTTTTTTTGTTTGTTTTTGAGTGAGAGTCTCACTCTGTCACCCAGGTTAGAGTGCAGTGGCTTGCTCATGGCCTCCACTGTCTATACCTGCTGGACTCAGATGATCCTTCTACCTCAACCTTCCAAGTAACTGGAACCACAGGCATGCGCCACCATGCCTGGCTATTTTTTGTTTATTGTAGAGATGAGGTATGACCAAATTTCTCAGGCTAGTCTCAAATCCCTGGGCTCAGGCAACCCTTTCATCTTTGCCTTCCAAAGTGCTGGGATTACAGGGATGAGCTATTGTGCCCAGCTAGAAATAATTTTTAACTTTCTTATTTTCTTTGTGATTGTTTTCTTTGGTTCATGGATTACTTAAAAGTGTCTTGGTCATGTTCCAAATATTTGAGAATTTTCTAGATTTGTATTGTTATTAGTTTCTAATTTAATTCAATTTTGTTCAGAGAATATACCCTGCATGATTTCAATATTTTTAAACTAAGATCTGTTTTATGGTCATACATGTGGTCTATTTTGATAAGTGTACCATGTGTACATGAAGATAATGTGTATTCTGTAGTTATTGGGTATCATGTTTCATAAGTATTCAATTAGGTCAACCTGGTTGATAGTGTTGTTCAGATCCTCTATGTTTAATCTAATTTTTGTCCAGATATTTTATGAATTACTGAAACAGAGGTGTTAACTTTGGAATTGTCTATTTTCCCCTTTAATTCTGTTTATTATTTCTTCATGAATTTTGAGATTCTATTATTAAGCATAGGTAAGTTTAGAAATTCTACCTGAAAAATGATTTAATTATAATTGTAGAATGTTCCTCTTTACCTTTGGTAGTACTCTTTGCCCCAAGGATTCTTTTAGTTGATGTTAATATAGCTTATTGTTTGCATAATGTTTTTTTGTCCCCACATATTTGTGTCTTATTTAAAAGATGTATGTTATAGACAGCATATAGTTGAGTCTTGAATTTTTAGCATTTCTGCTGTCTGCTTTTATTTAGAGTGTGTAGCCTACTATTGTTTAATGTAATTATTGATATGGTTGTCTTTAGATGTACTATTTGGTTTTTGTTTGCATTTTCTTATTTTTATCCTTCTGTTTCCCCAACTCTGCCTTCTTTTTAATTATTTAAATATCCAGTCATGTGCCATATAACATTTCTGTCAATGATGAACATATACAATGGTGTTCTTATAAGATTGTAATACCATATTTTTACTGTCCCTTTTCTATGTTTAGATACACAAATATTTACCATTGTGTTACAATTGCCTATAGTATTCAGTATAGTAACATGCCTAGGAGCAATAGACTACACCATATAGGCTAGATGTGTAGTAGGCTCTACCAGTTAGTTGTGTGTAAGTGTACTCTATGATGCTCACAAAATGGTAAAATTACTTAACAACACATTTTTTAGAATGGATACCCATCATTAAGTGATATGTGACTGTACTTTAGAATTTGATTTATCTATTAACTTTTTACTTATACCCTTTCAATATATATTAGTGGTTGCTCTAGGGATTACAGTGTACTTTCTGAAGTTGTTAGTCTTCTAAAAATTAATAATGTACCACTAACATAAAATGTAGTAATCTTACAAACATATAGGTCCATATACCTCACCTCATACACTTTGTTTTATGTAATGCTTGCCACAGATATTACAACTAATTACATTTTAACTTTGCAAAGGAATGATACAATGTTTATTTTAAATAGCTGTATGCATTTTAAATAAATTAAGAGAGAAGATGGTCTTTTATTTTCACCCAAATATATAACTTTTTAAAATTCTCTTCATTTAATCCTAAAGATGTGAAGTTCTCTCTGATGTCATTCTTCTGCTTGAAGAACTTTCTTTGGCATTTCTTATAGTTTAGATATGCAGGTGATTCATTTTCTTAGTTTTCTTTTGTCTGAAAACATGAAATTTATTCTATGCCCATTGCTTCCTCTAAACTTTGACTCCACTCTGAAATACATATGCTTTTAATTTATAGCTTTTAATTTGTCAGAGGATAATTTTTAGTAGCTTACTCATTCATACTGGAAGTAGAATTTCTATTAATCTGTTTTTCAAAAATATTGAAAACATGAGGAAGTATTTATGCAGTAATGGTAGGTTAAAAAGCATGACAAAGAGCAGAATGTATTCCATTTTTATAAACAAAAAAGTAGTTGTGCACTTAAAATGAATAACAATGAAAACTTGTTTACGTCTTAATAGGGATTATGTCTTGATGGTTGGATTATGGCTGATTTTCATTTTATTCTTTAGAACTTTCTGTAGCTATATTTTTAAGAACACATTTAATTTTATGATCAAAAATAATAAAATAGATCTAAAAAGATGTTGGAAGGCAATGAATGAATTATTAATAAACGAATCACAGAATCAGTAAATCTTCTAGTAGTTCAGAGAAGGAAAAGATTATCTAGACCAAAAGATCAGAAGAGCTTTGTGTGGAAGAAGTAGGATATGGAATATTTCTAGAGGGGGACAGTTTAAATAAGTGCTGGGTGATATAGGTGGGGTGGAAAGAGTATTCTAACATTTTAATCATTATGGAACTTTAGTCCTTGAATTCAAGATGTTATATGCCAAACCTCTCTCTTTTTTGAATGAAACATTAGTTTTTTCATTGTGTTTCTTCCATGGGCCAATTCTCTTAGCAAGTGTGGCTGAGAGATAGGTTTCTTGTACCACATTCAGCTTGGTTTCTAACTCTGGGCTCAGTGGCTGTAGTGGGCGAACCAGGCAAAGGAAGAATTAAGTAATTGGTAACTTTCATTTATCTATTAAAAAAAATTCTATTGTTTTCTTTTTAATATCCCCCAACATTTTATTTTCCATCTAGGGAAATATTCTCAGACTAAAATGACAATCTCATGAATTCCTTTTATCAAACTTTTATCAAACTGGGAGAATTATTCTTTGTTTCTCAGATATTATTTCCTCTGCTTTAATCCTCTAATATGGAAAAATATTTCAGTACAACGAATTGAAAAATTAACTTGAAATTTTAAAATTAAATACTTAAAAACATATCATGTAAAGTTTTAATAAGAAGTTCAAAGAGCTACTTTTGCAATACAATATGATGACTATACTTCTTAAGTTTAGCAAAATTTCAAATGAACAGGCTCTCATATACTAGAAACCTCAAACTGTGTAAGCATTTCAAAAAAAACTTGAAATCCAACTTTTCAGATAAAAGGGACAAAGTATAAAATAAACTATATATAAGATTTAAATCACAAATCCAACTTCATGGGTATATCTTGAATGAACACTGACTAAAGTCATTCTCTATAGGGATTATTGATGTGCAGTATGAACAGTCTGAGGCCCTTAAAGATTGCTCGTTTTCAAAGGAAGATAAAATTATGTTGAGAACATAAGATAAAAAAATGGGCTCAAGTATTTTTAGGATATATGAACCTAACACTTACTTCAACAGTGTGTTTAAACTGAAAAATTGCATTACTTAAATATGAAAGTTCTTTTCATTGGTGTATTCTATTTCTTAAACATTTCAGCTAGTTGACTCTTTTTTTCCTTCTTTTTCATTTTTTTATTTTAAAGATGTGGGGTACAATTCAGGATGCTAATTGACTCTTAATGTTTACACATTTTGAAACAATATAATCATACAATATTCTTAGAAAAAATAAATATAGTAGGCAAAGTGGTCCCTTTTGTTCATATTCTTGTCACTAGTGTCTTATTAGTCATTGCAGTTAATATATGGGCAACCAACAATCATTCCTTTACAACTAGCAATGATAAATATTAAGACAATAGTGGATCCTTAAATAAATGTGCAGTTTTTAAAGAGGATTCAAAGGATGTTTAATCACAGATCATTTAAAATTCATTTAAGCATCTAGAGTAGCAATACCAATAGAACTTTCTGTGGAGGTGGAAATATTCTATATCTGCACTGTCCATTACAGTAGCCACTAGTCACATGGGGCCATTGAGCACTTAAAATGAGGCTTTTGTCACCAAAGAACTGAATTTTAAATTTTATTAAATTAATTAATTTAAATAGCAATATGTGACTAGATTTAAACTTAGAGTGTAGATTTAGAGTCCTTGTATATTATTATTATAATTTTTCAAGAAAATTTGTCTTTTAAGAATAAAATTTACCATCTTTACCATTTTTAAGTGTACAGTTCAATAGTAATAAAAGCAGATATATATAAAACTGCTTTTATTACCATCGAACTGTACACTTAAAAATGTTAAAGATGGTAAATATATATATATATATATATATTTTTTTTTTTTTTTGGTCAAGGCCTCTGTCACCTAGGCTGGAGTGAAGTGCAGTGGCATCATCACAGCTCACCACGGCCTCGACCTTTGGGCTCAGGTGATCCTCCTGCTTCAACCTTCCAAGTAGCTGGGATTACAGGTGCACGTCACAATGCCCAGCTAAGTTTTTTATTTTTTTGTAGAGATGGGATCTCGCTATGCTGCCCAGGCTGGTCTCAAACACCTGGGCTCAAGCAATCTTTCTACCTCTGCCTTCCAAGGTGCTGGGATTGCAGATGTGAGCCACTGTGCCTGGCCTATATTCTTTTCAATATATATTATTGAAATTGTAAAGTAATGATAAAACCTTAGGAGGTTTATACTTTCTTTTTCTTAATTCATTCTGAAATGAGAATTTAGTTAGAATTGGAAAATTCAGAAAAGCTCTTTAATTCATCCTTTTCAGTCTTCAAATAAATAAGAAGAGGAAGCTATAAAAGTTTTTGAAAATCACATGCTCAAAACTAAAAACTAATACTTAAGTTTATTTGTTAAAATACTTATTTTTTGTTGTAGAAAAGAAGCCTGTATATATAGCCTTGTTATGTAAATTCTATAGTATCATTATGAATGCTTATATATTTTTTAGTGGCTGATTTTCTTCTAACAAAGTAACAAAATGTCTTGAGTGAAAGGAGAATATAATGATTAAGCAAATGTATCCCTCTTCATATTCTATCATCAAACTTGGAAGGGTTTACTGTGATTATCCTCCAACAATTATGGTGAGAAATATAGACTGTGAGTAGTAAAGAAGAAGGTAGCTCTTCCCCTTTTTTGATGGTAAAATACTTTATGGGGAGGTGGCAGTGGAATAGGAGACAGATTATACAAGTAAATATATTGTACAACTCTTTGTATAGTTTTTATGGTCATTTGGGTATCCTTGAGCTCTCTCTTTTCTCTCTCTAGGACTTGATCACTTACCTTTATTTTAGTTTATTATCATCCATGGATTTAATGTGCATCATTCTAGTCACTGTTGGGGGAAAATAAATTTCCTCAAATCCAAAACAAGCTTTTTTTAAAAAAAATATTGTTCAATATTTTACCTTTAATTTTCTACCAGTTCACTTTCCCTTCATCCTAGCTTCTCTTTCTGCTTCATGATGGAGATTTAGACAAGGAACACTGGCAAAAATGTAGGGGCAAGATAGGAAGAGAAACAGCAGTCATCTGCAAGCTCCATTTCACCTGCAGGGCTGCTATAATATAAGAATTATTAATATGCTAAATCTTATATTCTTGGTCTCTAAAAGTGCCTTACAGCATACTCCAGTTAACTGTTTATTGTTCCTATTTCCAACTCCCCTACTGTGGAGTATCTTGCTAATGCTGGGAAATCTCCACATTACATATTGCCATTCCCCGCTGAAGAGAGAAATAAGCACCTAGTTGCTTTCAACATTAATTTCCACTTTTAGTACCCACTGTGCTAGGGTTCAGCAGAGTACTTTGTAGGTGGTTAAATTCAAATTTATTTTTCTATCAATATAATGTTATAAAACTTGCCCCAATGGCCTTAATCTGTATTATATGCTGTATAGATAATAGGATAATTTTCCTAATGAAAATAGCTAATATATGTTATATATATGGAGTTTTAAATTATGATAATAATGCTTTTTTGGTGACTGTAGTCTTCACTGTTCTGATGTAAAATTTTCCAAAAATGGCTAGTGAGTTTACTGATTATCCTCAAATGACTCAATAAACACATTCTTAATGATTCTATGAATAAATTTTCAAAATTATTTTGCTCAATAAATTGCCGATGTGGTAGGAGTTTTAAGCCCTGCACAATTTGCTCAAAATAAACTCAATTAATCTTTAAATATTGCAGCCAATAATTCATTTTATTTTTTTTGGAAAAAGCATAATAGTTTTCTTTTATTCTAACAGAGATCTTAAAAAAAATCAAGACTTTCTTTAGTTCTACACAATCCTTATGCATACTTACACAATTTTTAAAAGGTCTTTTGGAAGGAAAATTGCATTTTCCAAGCTCTGTTAATGCTTTTTCTCTATCTGGTTCCAGTAGCCTGCTCAGATCCTCCAGTGATTATGTCGAGGATACTGTGGTCTAGTGAATTACTCAAACATTGTTGCAGTGGTCCTGGCACCTGTGCACCGCAGGAATTAGAGGTGAATGAGAAAGAATTCATTTACAAAGACTTATAAGAAAGACTCGAAAGAATGGAGTCTGGTACTGTTTTAAAGGATATGCTTCTTTTTTTCTGAAAGGAGAAACATCACAATTAATATGTCAAGACCTCAGAACTAGTTTTTGGAATTAGCAAAAACCAAAACTGTTAGCAAAAACCAAAACCGTTCAAGGATCTTTCTGACCTGACCAGAAGATTCTGTACTCTTTGAGAGATTGCAGAGGGTGCTGATAAGAAAATTCTACCTTTTTTGACTAACGTTCTTTAAGTGTAAGCCTGTCTCAGGGTTCAGTATCAGTTATCATCCTGGTATTCAGTCAGAAATATGAAACTGGGAACAGCTAGTGGCTCTCTAGAAAAAGAAAGCAGGTCTGCATCAGACCTATATATCTTTAGTGACTCTATGAAAAATAATGATTTCAAAGACTATTACCTAAGGCCCAAGAAATTAAATCTTGAGAGATGTTTAATTATTTAGTTCCCCAGATAATCAAAACAATTTACGTTGTTTTAGAATTATAAAATAATCTATGCTCTTTGTAAAACAACACAGAACGATACACTACTACTATGAAGGAAATTATTAGGTCAGGAATATGATTAAAATGCTGGAATATGATTGAGAGATTCAGTCAAAATATAGCTTTGATGTTAAATTTCCTGAATTTGACAACTGTACTGTGGTGATTAGAAGAAATATGGCAGTATTTAGAGGTAAATAATTTCATGCAACTTACTCTCAAATGGTGCAGAAAAAAATGTTATGTTTATAGATGTATGGGCACATATCTCAGTGTGTGTGTGAATATATGTGAATTTATATGTATATAAGAGGGAAAAGAAAGCAACAAAACAAATGGGTAAAATGCTGATAAGTAGACCTAAGTACAGGATATGTGATATGTGAGTATTTTTTGTACTACTGATATTCTTCAACTTTTACGTTTGAAATTACTTTCAAAAACAGTTAAAAAATAAAATGTGAAAACTCCCCCTTTCTGAATTATTTTATGTGCATAAACACCACACACAGATGTTTTAAAATATAAATAGAATAATGTTATTTATTTAATTTCATGGTTTTTTTTGTTTTTACTTATTAATATGTATTGAATTGTTTAGTGTTTTAGGCATTTGATTTCAAAGTACATGTTCATCATATTGTAACCAAGTTTCATCTGGGGACTGAGTGCTCTGTATTTGTTGATGACCCACTGAGTCCTATTATGTGTTGTAAATAACTTTGTCAACATTACATAATAGTACAAACATTGAGAGTTTGAGAAACCCATAATATTTCTGGGATCTTACAATGGAGAAGAAAATCATACTAGGAAATCCAACTTCAATTGTTACTTGATTCATTTATGGAAAAGGTAGTACATTACATGGTTCAAATTCCAAGCAGTACAAAAAAAGCTACAATAAAAAACACTTCTTCTACCTTCTTCCCCTGATACCCAGCCCTTCTTTTCAGAAGCAGCCAATGTTATTTATTTCTTGTATATCCTTCTAGAGATATTGTAAGCATTTATAGTATGTATGTGCCTGTATATGCATATGTGTGTATGCAGTTACATTTGCACAGTCTATGTGTGTGTGTGTGTGTGTGTGTGTGTGTGTGTGTGTGTGTGTGTGTGTGTTCATATACTGTTATGCATCACTTAATGACAGGGCTATGTTTTGAGAATGTGTCATTAAGCAATTTCATCATGGTAAAAACATGATAGAGTGTACTTACAATAGTGGTCCCATAAGATTATAATGGAGCTGAAAGCATTACCTTTTCTATGTTTAGATGTACCAATTTTTCCCATTGTGTTACAATTGCCCATTGTATTCAGTACAGTAACATGCTGTACAGGTGTGTAATCTAGGAGCAATAGACTGCACCATATAGACTAGATGTGTAGTAGACACATAGAAGGGGCTCAATAACTATGTGTTTGTGTAAGTATCACATATACAATGGTGGTCCCATAAGATTTCTATTGCGTAGTGATATCATAGTGCAATGCACAACTTTTTCTATGTTTAGATGCGCTTTTATCATACATCTACTCAGATTTGAATAACCATAGTATTCAAATGTACCATTAGGCAATTTTATCATGAAAAATTGCTATTAAACAAAGAGGGTATAGAAAACAAGGTTGATAGTGCCAGACCATGGAGCGGTAGTGGAGTGTGTTAGAATTCTAAACAAGATGGATAGGATAGTCCTCCTTGAGAAAGTAACATTTAAGCAAAGACTTGAAAGAAGATAGAGAGATTGTACTCATATAATGTTGACAAAGTTATTTACAACACACATAATAGGACTATGTGGGTCATCGACAAGTACAGAGCACTCAGTCCCCAGATGAAAATTGGCTTGCTCTTATCCAGTCAGACTGACCCCTTTGCTGTTCCTAGAAGATACCAGGCTTGATGTTCCCAACTTAAGGCCTTTACATCAGCTGTTTCCCTTTCTTGATATTATCCAGATATCTGCAAGACAATTGAGAGTTTAAAAAACCCTTAACATTTTTTATATGCATAAACACCACACACAGATGTTTTAAAATATAAATAGAATAATAATATTTATTTTATTTAATTTCATTATTTTTTGTTTTCATTTATCAATATGTATTGGATTGTTCAGTGTTTTGGGCACTTGATTTCGAAGTACATGTTCATCATATTGTAGATAAGAGATAATTCCATAGGAGGTCAGAGGAGAAATGTGGACCCAGTTCAAGTGAATGCAGAGCCATTGGGAGAGTCTGAGTAGAGAAATAATGCTATCTGACTTAGGGTTTTAAAAAATAACTCCCTGTTAAGAATACAGTGGGGAAAAAGGGTGAAAACAAGGAAATAGGCTAAGTGGCTATTGCGAGAATTCAGGTAAGTGATATTGATGGTTTGGATCAGGGTGAGAGTTTCAGACCGAAAATGCATATATTTTGAAAGCAGAGACGACAAGATTTCCTTACAGATTGACTATGGAGTGAGAGGAGCAGAGGAGTAGGAATAACTCCAGTGGTTAGATGTGAGCAACTGAAAAGATGAAGTTGCCATCAAGAGTGGGCACAAGTTTTGAAGGGCTTGACATTTTTTAGAATTTTGGAGACCTTCCTCATAACATAAAATTACAAAAATGAAATTAGATGTTTGATAAAAACTAGGATATTTATTTAAAATAAGAGAATAAATGACAAAATTTACAAATATTAAAAAGCTGACAAATACCATGGATATCATAACATGCAGAAAAATAAAAATATTTAGATTGCTTATTTGAAACATCTTTTCTGCTATTGTTTGTTTAAAGGGATATTTGTCCTGTTCCTGTTTTGCACATTATCTGGGTTTATCATTGAATGTTTTATAAAGTTTTCTTCTCGGTGCACAGTCTCTATTTCCTTCAAGTTTTTCTCTTTTTCTGTTTGTGTTTTGATTTTTATTTTGTCTCCAACTTATATGTTGAATACTTCAGTCAGTGTCTAGCGGCCCTTGGTTGTTGACACAGATTTTTCACTTGGTTGAACTTTAGTCAGGCTTCGCAAAGAACTCCACTAAATCAATTTAGTAAAAATCTCTTCCCTCAGTATTTGATTGTTCTTGTTCTCAATATCTGATCAGTTTCCTCATCCTCCACCATTCCTCAGGTGATGTCTGATCACCCTGGCCTGTCTTCAGTAAGAATCCTCTTAGCTAGAATCTCTTACCCCTCATGTCTCCTCTTAATTTTTTCCATCCACCCTACTCGACTCCTTTGCTATAAATTCCCATTCTATATTCAAAGTTGTACCCATTCTGTATTCGGAGCTGAACCCAATTTCTCTCCCTCACAGCAAAATCCCATTGCAGTAGTCTGTATACCTATCATGATGGTCCTAAATAAAGTCTTCCTAACCATGCTTTAACAAATATCATTGAACAATTTTTCTTTAACATTGTCTGTTCATGTTTGAAAGTGCTACGTGTAACTCAGAGCCTGTGAATGTAGCTTGTTAGCTCGGTGTGTGAGTGGACTGTTCATTGGTAACTCCCGGATGTCTGTATATTCAAGTTTTTCTTCTTGGGCTCATCACTTTGTCTAGAGTAGACTTTCCTAGTCTCTTACATGGAGGATAGAAGATTGACTTCCAGTGTTTTGCAAGGTCAGTGAGGCAAATATTCAATTTATTATGCATATTGTTGCTTAATTTCCTTGTTTTAAGAAAAATGTCCAGGTCCTCCATATCTGGTGACTTCCAGTTCACTAACCTCCTTATATTTTTCGATTGCTGGAGAATAAACTTTCAAACTTCTGTGAAGGTAAAGGAAGAACAGTTAACTAGCTCTGAAACGAAGGAGATAATCTTTCTAGGTTAAATTGAGTTTTGTCTAAGCCTCCTAATTTTAGCTCTCTTTTCCTTAACTTTCTCAGTTCCAAACTCTCTGCCAATTACTGAGCCTTCTGGGTACACTGGATCATAAATTGGGTTATTTCTCAGTTTTCTCCATTGATGCCTGAGTTCTCTACCTAAGTCAATTAACTAAGTCTACTTAAGTCAACTAACACTAATTCATCTGCTTTATACTTCAAGAAATTGCCTTGCTGTTATCTCTTCTAGTGTTCTTCCCAGTTTTTAGGTTTTATGTCTTAGAATTTTTTCTCCCTCTAGTTTAGTTGGTTTCTGGGGGGCATTAACATTAGATTCTTACATTCAGTCTGCTGTCTATTCCAGACCTCCTTGGGATCCAACATTTTAATACTTAGTTGTCTTACTGTTATATTTTTACCAGTTCAGATTCCATTCATTTTTCAAGATAACTACCAACACCACCACCACAACAAACTTACTTAACCATCTTTCATTATGTAAGAATTAATTGTAGACAAGATGGAACATTATTTCATGTCAATGATTCAACAATTATGAACTGAGTTTCTATTGTGTGCCAGACACTGTATCAGGCATTTAATAGGTAGAAATGAATAATACTTAGTACTTATACCTAGTGGGATCACAGCTTAGCAGGTATAACAATGATGTAGATTTTTAAAATGCTATGTCTAATATCAGAAGTAAGTAATAATAGAGTTCAATTATAGTTCAGATGAAGGCATCACTGATTGTGTTCAAAGAAGTCTTTCTGGAAGTATTGATGCTAAGCCAGGAAATGAGGGATGACATCTTGCTATTTAGGTAAAATATTTATGATTGTGTTATACAACATAAATCCTTCACACTGTTGATTTTGGTCTTAAAGCTCTTTTAGATGTCAGAATCTCAGATACAAAACAGAAGAAACAAATAAGTAGATATTTCAGACCATATTAATTCAACATGACAGAATGTCACTGTAGCTAAGTTCACAACCATGTCACAGAAGCAGAAGAGAAGAAATACAGTGAAGTCTTCTTCTTATGTATTCATTGGGATGTTGTATTTAATGTAATGACACATATAGAAATGCTTTATAAGTGTAATATGAACACATTTTATTATCAATTCAAGCACAAAAGCTGACATTTTAGTGACATAAGTTCGTTCAACAAATACTGAAGGCCTGCTCTGTACTAGGAACTCTTCAGGTGTTAGACATGCAGTGATGAACAAAACAGAAGATGGAGGTCACAGCTCCAACAAGTGTCCAGAGTGTACTTAAAAGGAGAAATATAGATTGCACTAGAAACATACGACAGATGGAGCTAACCTAGTTTTGGACTTCTGGGAAGGTCTTTCTGAAGAAGTTATACTGCTTAAAGTGAGACATAAAAATGATCAAAGTTAGCTAGGTAAAGTTGAAAATGAGGGGAAAGAGTTTTGGACAGATGATAGCACATGTGAATGTCCTGAAGTGGTCCAGAGTGAGAACCATCCAGGGACCTGCAAGGTCAGCATGTCTGGAGCCTAAAGTATGAGACACAGAGTGACAAAACATAAAATGCAAGTGATAAGCAGCTGTCAGCTGGTAAAACTGTAAAAATCTGTGCTAAGGAATTTAGATTGTATCCCAATGATAATGGACATTGAAGAGTTTTATGTAGAGGAGTGACATGTTTATATGTATACTTTATTTTTATTATTATTTTTTTCAATATTTTTTATTATGGTTTTGTGGGGTACAGTTAAGTGTTAGGTGTACAATTACGTTTCATTCAGGCACCCTGTTGATAAGAGGTGTTTCCCCAATCCCCAGACAGATATTTGCTACTGTTAATCCCATCTCCCTCCCCACCATAGTTTCCCAGTACTGTCCGCCATTTTCTTATAGTATTACATTGGATGTTCAAGGTCCATTATATGAGTGAGAACATGTGATACTCAGATCTTTGTTTCTGTGAGAGGTCACTCAGTATTATAGACTCTAGTTCCATCCAGGTTGCTGCAAAATTCATGATTTTGTTCCTTTTTATGGCTGTGTAGTATTCCATTGTGTATATGTACCACATTTTTTTAATCCAGTCCTCTTTTGATGGGCAGCAT
>NW_007260100.1:1256574-1336031 GCF_000164805.1 Carlito syrichta
GGGAGGTTGATATTTAGAGCTTTTAGGAGTCACCACACTGCTTTCCACAGAGGTTGCACTAGTTTACACTCCCACCAACAGTGTAGAAGTGTTCCCTTTTCACCACACCCTCTCCAACAGCTGTTATTTTACATTCTTCTCAGACCTAGAAAAGACAACACAGGAATTCATATGGAAACACAAACGTCCAAGAATAGCCAGAACAATCCCCAGCAAAAAAAACAAAGCAGGTGGTATCACATTACCAGACTTCAAACTTTACTATAAAGCTACAATCATCAAAACAGCTTGGTATTGGTATAGGAACAGGCATATAGATCAATGGAATAGAATTGAGATTCCAGAAGCAAAACCTCAATTTCTCAACCAACTCATCTTCAACAAGGCCTCCACCACTTACCACTGGGGAGAGGAGAACCTATTCAGTAAATGGTGCTGGGAAAACTGGCTGACCACATGCAGAAGATTGAAACAGGACCCCTATCTATCCCCATGCACAAAGGTTAACTCCAAATGGATCAGAGACCTAAATGTAAAACCTCAAACCATAAGAACCTTAGAAAATGAAGGAAATATCCTCATGGAAATCGGAACTGGCATCCAATTCCTGAATAAAACCCGAAACCCACAGGTCATAAGAAAGAAGATAGACAAGTGGGACCTTATTAAACTGACAAGCTTCTGCAAGGTCAAAGAAACCATCAAGAGAGCAGGGAGACAGCCTACAGACTGGGAAAAACTATTTGCCAACACCAGGTCTGACAAAGGCTTAACATCCTGGATCTACAAGGAACTCAAACGTGCTGAAAAGAAAAAACCAAACAACCCCATTATCAAATGGGCAAAAGATATGAAGACACTTCACAAAAGAGGACATTCGAGCAGCCAACAAACACATGAAGAAATGTTCAACCTCACTAATCATCAGGGAGATGCAAATCAAAACCACACTGAGATACCACCTAACTCCAGTCAGAATGGCAATTATCAACAACTCAAAAAATATATATACTTTAAAAGCAAATCGTCTGTTGATATAATTAGGATATTATAAATTCTCAAACTCTTGGTAAAATAATGAATCTGATAAATAATCATCAATGGTTCCTAGCAACAACAACAACAACAAAAACAAAAAAACCAAAAAAAACAAAAAAGAAAGAAAGAAAGAGGCAGTGGGCATTATATCCCCAGCACCACCTATGATATATTTAAACAAAAATTGAATCTAAATGAGATCAAGCCTCCAGGTCTAACTACAAGTTTATAGAAAATGCAGGAGAACAGAAAACAAGATTAGTGAAACCACACAGATAAAATCAAGGTTGTTTAGGGATCATTGGTGACCATGAATGTATAGTGTTAGCAACATGTCTAGTTGTAAAAATTTTACCAATAGTACCTAGAAATCTAGAAATGATAAAAACAGAAACATTTGACATTTAAAGCAGCAAAAAACAAGGACCCAAATAATTTTATTTACTTTAATTATAATTTCTCTTTATCTCCCCCAGGACTTTGTGAGTAAAAACAAGTTAATATATTCAAAGAACTTTGAGATCTTTGGAAGTAAAGTCCTTATTAAATACAAAGTGATACTGCCATGATTATCAGATAAAATTAAGCTATTTGAGATGTTTTCCATGTTGCTTTTTTGTTTGACTCTTGCATTACATGCCACTGACTTCCCTTTGATCCATCCCTTCATGATTAACTTAGGTATGATTTTCCTCAGGCATGATATTATCCTGTCAGTTTAGGAAACTTCAGAGTAAATCAAGACCTGATATGACTATGATCAGAAAATAACAAACATGTCAAAATTGGAATGTCATTTTTTTCTTAATTCAATAACATCTTGTACCTCCCATCAAAATCAACTCAAGGAATTTCCAAATATCAATTATTTTATAATTATTAAGTGGATTTCATTCAAACATTAAACATGAGTTTGAGTGGACATTTGTTCTATATTTTAGGTCTTTATTTTGAACCTAACACTGTTAGGTATTGTTAGACCCTAGAGATTTAAAGATGGATAAGAAAAATTCCTTTTCTGTCTTTAAGGAGCTCATGAATATGAAGCAGGAGTGAAGACAGGGGTAGAAGGCCAACTGATAAAGAGTTTTATATCCCAAGTTAATGGAGTTTGAATTTGAACATGTGGGAGAATGAAAACCATCAAAAGATTTTAAATGATCAGATTTGTGTTAAAGTCATATAGCAGTGTGGCAAAGGGACTGGAGGACAGTAAATTATAGGAAGAGAAGGAGTTCACATTTCTTGAGTGCCACCTATGTACAAGGCATAGTACTAAACGTTTTATATTTATAATCTCACTTATTAACTACAATAGCACTTAATGACAAGCCATCTCCATTTTACAGCTGACAAAAATAAGGGTTAGAGAGGCAAATTTCCTGAAAGTCTCAATTATAGTGAAATATATTGTTGGCATCTGAACATGGATTGACTTCAATGCTTCCATATTTTTCTTCTGGGGGCCATGCTATCAATTATGAGGTACTGTATCAGTCTGGAAGTGAGTAATGATGAAGTCCTGAACCAAAACAGTGACAGTGGAGTGGAAAGAAAAGGAAAATGTGAGAAATATTTAGAGAATAGGATTGACAAGAAGATATGGTTATTGTGTAGATTTGGAGAGAGGACAGCAACGGAGAGTGAGGAGTCAAAAAACTCTTCCATGTTTTAATTTGCCTAATGAGTGAATGGACGATTCCCTCATTAACTAATTGTATTAACTAAAAATTGGTTGAAGGAAAATTAATTAATAGAAATAGTGATGCTGAAGATACAGGACAAAACAGGAATAATTGATGGACTGAAGTATGGAGGAAATGTGAAATAGCACAAGTGGAGGGGTTGCCTCAATTGCTTTCCTTGTTATGGGAGGAGAGAGGCTAGAGTCTGTGCAGATACAGATAAATTAGAAGAGCAGGGGAATAAATAATATTGAGAAATTTTTGACTCAACGGCTTTTGTATTATCACTGAAAAAGGAAATGAAGTCAGAAGGCAAGAAGGAGAAGTGACCTTGGAAAGAATAACATTCAAGATTTGAATTAGCCAATGAGAGGAATGGGAGAGGGAATTGATCACCATTTTCTGGTAAAGTTACAAAGCAATATATATATATTTTACTTGTTAGAGTCACAGGATATTCCCTACCGGAATTTGATCTCAATTCTATCACTTTAATTTTTTTCTATTAAAAATCATTATAATAAATCAGAAATGCAATAATTGATTTCATTATTCATGCATAAGGTCAATATTCCTTTTTTTGCAAAATGGTTGGGAATGAAGTACACTCTCACCAAAAGCATTCGAGTTCTTTTCTGAACTTTTCTTGTCTGGGTCTTATATAAATGCTATGTTAGCCTTATAAAATGAATTGGGAGTATTTTGGTTTTAGTATTGTATGGGAGAGTTTGAGCAAGACTGAAATGCGCTGTTTCTTGAATTTCTCTGAAAACCTGCTGTAACCTGGTTCTGGTGTTTTCTTCACTGGAAGTGTTTTTTTGTTTGTTTTTAATATCAGTCTAATTTATTTAGTGGCTAGAAGGTTATTCAGGTTTTTCTATTTCTTCTTAAATAAGTTTTAATAAATAATATTTTTAAAGAAGTTTACTCATTCATTTATGTTTTCACTTTTTAAATCAAAAAATTGTACATACTATCACATTATTATCTGCTTAACATCAACATCTATACTTATCTCCTTTTCATTTTAAGTATTATTTATTTGTGCTTTTTCTCTTTATTCCTTGATTCATTCCTTTAAAAGTTTGTCATTTAAACATTTTTTTCAAAGGACCAACATACACATGTAAAAAATTTTCTTTATTGTATGTTCACTTTCTATTTCATTAAATACTTCTCTTCATTTGTTTCTATTTTCTTTTGATTTGTTTAGCCATTCTTTGCTAAGTTCTTGATAAAAATGGATTAATTATTATTCAACCTATATTCTTTCACAATGTGCCAATCTAAACCTATAACATTTCTTTCAAATATAACTTGAAGTGCATCTCATGTGTTTGAATGCATCATGTTTTCATGATCATTCAGTTCTAAGTATTTTCTCATTTGTATTATAAAGTCTTCTTTAACCTATGAGTTGTTTGGATTTTTTTTGTTTTTAATTTTTGATAAATGGGTTTTTCTTGTTATGTATAAAAATATCTGTAATTTTCACTTTATTATATAATATCAAGGAATGTGGCTTATATGATAATACTCCTTTTAAACTTGTTGGAACGATCTTTATATGTTAGCTTGTGGTCAGTTTTCTTAGATGTGCCCTACAGATACTTGTAAAAGATGTATATTCTATACTGGTTGGGTACAATATTCTACTTATTACCATTTTATCAAGCTTGTTAACTGTGTAACTCAAAGTTTCTATATTCCATTTATTTTTTTAATCTACTCAAATTGTCAATTAATGAAAGAGTTATGTTCAAAGTTCTCATAATGATTGTATATTATTCAACTTCTCTCTGTAATTTTGTTTTGTGTTGTGGGAACTATGTTTTATGTTTGGAAGCTATGCTATTTGATTAATATGTTTGGAATTGTTTTATCATTCTGGAAAATTAAGACTTTGTTTTTTTTACTGACCCTCTTTATCTCTAGTAAAGTACCTTTTTAATTATTAAAGCTTATTTTGTCTGGTACTAATGTGTCTACAGTCACTTTATTGGCATTGTGGTTGCATAATATAATGTTTTTGTTTTTAAACTTTCATCTTTCTGTATACTTTATTTAAAAATATATAATCGGGCCAGGCATGGTGGCTCATGCCTATAATCCCAACACTTTGGGAGGCCAAGGTGAGAGGATTGCCTGAGCCCACAGGTTTGAGACCAACCCGGGCAACTTGGTGACACCTCATCTCTACAATAAAAAAAAAAAAATTAGCCGGGCATGGTGGCATGTGCTTGTAATTCCAGCTACTTGGAAGGCTGAGGCAGAAGGATCACTTGAGCCCAACAGGTCAAGGCTGCGGTGGCCATGAATGTGCCACTACATTCCAGCCTGGGCGACAGAGTGAGACTCCAACTAAAAAATAAAATAAAAACATATAATTTGATTTTTTTAAGAGATAGAGTCTTGCTCTGTCATTCAGATTGGAGTACAGTGGCATGATCATGGCTCACGGCAGCCTTGAACTCCTGGACTCAAGCGATTCTCCTTTACTTCATTCAGCTGGGACTAAAGGGTTCATGACATTGTGCCCAGCTCATTTTTACTTTTGTTTTGTAGAGACTAAGTCTTGCTTTGTTGCTAAGTCTGGCTTATAATTGAATTTTTTTGTTTAAAGTCTCTCTGAACAATCTGTCTTTTAGCTTGAGAGATCAGTCGATTTATGTTTATAGTGATTACTGAGATATTTGGATTTATATAAATTACCTTATGTGCTCTTTATTTATACTATTTTTTCTATCTTTCCTGTAATATTTTGGACTGACTGATTAAAAATCAGTGGCATCTAGTTATTTTAGTATACTTATTTTAATCTAGCAAATTCTAAAATCAGTCAACATTGTTACTCTCCACTTGAGCCACAAGAAGACTTCAGAATGCTTTAGTTTTTCAAAACATTTTTCAAAATTTTGATTTTTATTTATTTATTTATTTATTTATTTATTTTTGAGTTGGAATCTTACTCTGTCGCCCAGACTGGAGTGCAGTGGCCGCTCCCGGCCACCACAGCCTTGACCTGCTGGGGTCCGGCAAGCCTTCCGCCTCAGCCTTTCAAGTAGCCGGAACTACAGGCACGTGCTACTATGCCCAGCTAATTTTCGATTTATTGTAGAGACAAGGTCTCTTCAAGTTGCCTGGATGGGTCTCAAACCCGCTGGCTCAGGCAACCCACTCGCCTCGAACCACCAAAGTGCTGGGATTACAGGCTGAGCCACCCAGCCCGGCCATGGTTTAGTTTTCATGATCACCCTTCCAATGGTACATAACTGCAGTGATCATACAAACTCTGTATTTGCCTTCTTTATTAGAATTGTGTCTAGTGCTTCCCTGCTAACACTTGTGATACCCTTTATCAAACTATGAAATTATCCTTCTATTTAAATCATATAATTTTTTGTTTCATTGAAGTAATAATGACTGCCTGGACTGTTGAGAAAGGATCTGAAATGGACTCTGCTCAACAAAAACAAAAAAAGGGTAATACCTGACTAAAGTGGTCTGTCATGGCATGTGGGGGAGGAACGGTAGCATGTGTGCTCTGTCACTTTGAAAAGTATAAGCAAGTGATGAAGTGAAATGCAGCACAGAACAGGCATGTTTTTATTTGGGATGGGTAAGAGAGCAAAGAAATGTGCAGAATAGTGAGCTCTTTGGAAAGAACAACAGAAATAGCTTCCTGGGTATCCCCAACAGCTAGGAGATTAGCAGGGATACTAGTTCCTGGGAAAAGCAGGTAATGAGGAAAGTAGGCAGTTTTAAGAGACAAATCATTTGTATTTTTTTAAGGCTGCTCTTAGAAGGAAAAACCAAAGTTGCACTCCTTTCTTGTGGCAGCTCCTATATCCCTTTCTTTCTATTCCCCAGGTTAATAAGGAAATCAGTAAGTAACCTGCTGCTTTATATTATCTGTTTTATTGCTCCCCTTCATTAGTGCGGATGATAGAGACTTGAATGCAGTGCATCTTGGAGGCAATACAGCAGGATATTACATACATGCTAGTCAGAAGCCAAAATCACAACCTCATTTTCTAGTGAATTTGCAAATAACCAGTCCTTCAGGTACTTCTCTAATTTTCACCAAATGTTGCACTTTTGAAAGCTTCATTAATCCAGCCCCATTAGGATGGGTAGGGTGAATGAGTTTATGGCTGTAAAAGGTGAAGTAGCAGAATTTGCAGCTCTTAAGATCATTGCTGGTATTCATTTATGATAATCGAGACCAAATGGTGTTAAAATTTTCCTACAAAATATTATTTGAACTGAAAGAGCACCAAATATATGGTGAATCTAATAATAAAATATTTAAAATTCAACAAAGACTTATTTACTAAAATTAATGGCTCTCAAAATGACAAGCCCCTTATTTGTCTCAAAATCATGGTATGTATAGCTCTAGCATTGCAGGCAAGGGAGAAGTTAAAAGCAAATAAGGGACATTCTGGAGGGAAAGAAGCAATATGTATTCAAAGGAGAAATATGATTGAAAAAGTCATTAGCACTGCAAGGAATTTTCATCCATACTTGACCTTTTCCTGAAATGAGAATGCTTTATTTTATGGTGAGAAATATTCTGTTTAGAAAAAGCAAACATTGGTGTTTGGGGAGGAATAGTCCAGGCAGCCATTATAAGTCAAGATGAGGTTTGATGATCCAGAACCATAACCTCTGGGCTTGGATTTTTGTTTATGATCAATGGATGTAACATTAAAGAAATGTTCTTTGCAAATATCTTATCATGTTTGCCCTTCAATTTTATTTCATTTTGTCCTTCCTTTGACTTACCATTTGTCTTTAGTCTTGTCGGCCCTTCTGCTAGAAAAGACTGTCAACCAATAATCTTTCTTTTCCTTGATTTGTCCATTTTTATGTCAACCTCTACAGGTGCGTACTATGAGCAAAGGCTAAAAGAGTAGTGCACACTATCTAGAGCAATGGATTTTATAAAGGGAGCTTTTTGCATTCAAACCAATATAACTGACAGATTTAATCAAGTTTTTGCTGTGATTAGGCTTTAAAAGCTGTAACCAGTTCTGGTAGTAAAGAAGTAGTATTTGGAAACAAATTACAACTCTTGTCTTTATGACATGTATCAATTTACACACAAGCTGCATAAATTACTTTTTATATTTTTCTGTAATGGAAAAATACTGTAGGGAATTTTAATAACCAATAAATTATATGTTTAATGAACCAAACCAAAATATAAATGGTATGAGTCAAACACCCCTAAGAATGAGGACTGGATATTGACTTGATAGAAATTCCAATCACATAGGCTACAGGCTATTAGATCCACCACAATTTCAAGAGAGTCATGCATATACTTCATCTATGATCATCAACATGAAAATTCTTCTTGGAACTTTATTGCTTATTTTCAGACCTCGCTTATTTACTGCTTTTATTATTCTCCAAACAAATCAGGAATGAAAACAGAAGTTTCACCTTTAACCTTTCATATTACTCCCATAAGTTATATTGTGAATCTATCAGCCTTGGTCAATTGGTAGAAACAGCTTTTCAGATCCACTTCCACAAAGCAACTACACACATTTGATGTCCCATTGGAAGTATGTAAAGCATTGAAAAAGTCACAGAGCCAACCAAGTACCTTCGTAGTTTTCAGATATATGAGTGGAATTTATCTTGGAGTCCCTAACAAGGTGAGAGAAATTGAATGAGAAAAATGAGCGAATCTTGAATTGTTGTGATGATAGTGTCCTGGTGGATATGGGATACTCCATCACTTCCCAGTCCTCTTGTACTGAGGATTACATATGTCTGTGCATTATAACAGTAGAGAAGTAAGGATATTTTACCTAATATTTATTGATGTTATTTTTACTTCTTACTAAAGAATGATGAGGTGATATAGTTTAAAGAACATGGAGTTGGGGGACAAAGGACATGAGTGCTGCAAACCACTAATGAGGGCGCTATCAACTAGCTGTACAATTCTGACCAAATCACTTCTCTTGAGCTTCCATTTTCTCATCTATAAAATGAAGGAGTCAGACAGAATGATTAGAAGTTCTTTTTTCTTATCTATTTGGTATTGTCAGAAACCTCAAAATTTGCACATGAAGTTTGGTAAAGCGTTTTCCTGTTGTATAAAAGTCATATTACTGAAATGTTGTGTACATTAACTCCTTTCCTTTGTGGGGAGGGATCCAATCATATTCTGAACACAATGGGGAAAACTGTTACTTAAAGTAAACCTGTGATGATTCTTTGTGAAGCAAATAAACCTTTGTAAGGCAAATATTCATGTTCTAATGTTTCTGTTTTTCAAGTTTCCATTTTAATATATCAAGTTTGCTTACTCTGAATTACAGCTAAACTTTACATAATAATGAAAACTCACACCCAATATATATTTTATCATTTTTAACTTAGGGAAAAGTTATCTTCTTCCCCTGTACTCCCAAATATTGTCTGACTATGCTACTTGCTTAGATACATTCCCTAAAAGCAAGTGCCATGAGTTGGTTAGGAGCTGTCTGGAGTCAGACAGCCTGGGTTTTCAGTTTGGTTCTGTTTCTTACTAGCTTGGACCAAAATGCTCACTGTTACTGATACTCAGTTTCTTCATCTGTAAATATAAGCTAACAACAGTACTCATCCTGTAGTGTTTGTGTAAGGATAAAATATGATGAAAAAAACACGAAGTATTTCATTGTCTGGCATGTAGTATGTGCTTATTAAATTCCAGCTATTAAGCCGGGGCTCGGTGGCTTAGCCTGTAATCCCGCGCCTTTGGGAGGTTGAGGTGAGTGGATTGCCTGAGCACGCGGGTTTGAGACCCGCCTGGGCAGTGAGACCTCATCTCTACAATAAATCAAAAAATCAGCCGGGCATGGTAGTGCATGCCTGTAATTCCGGCTACTTGGAAGGCTGAGGAGGAAGGATCACCGGAGCCCAGCAGGTCGAGGCTGTGGTGGCCGCGAGCAGCCACTGCACTCTAGTCTGGGCAACAGAGTGAGACTCCAACTCAAAAAAAAAAAAAAAAAAAAAAAATTCTAGCTATTACTATGCTTCTCAAACTCTACTTGTATTGTGAGTTTTCTCTTTATACAAATAATATACATAGTACATTTTATCAGAACTGTAAACTTCATGAAGCCAGAGACTGTATATAATTTGTATGGTACCCACCACACAGTGTAGTATAATGTCTTAAACTAAGGAGCTATCCAATATATATTTATTTTTACTAGTTCTTTCTGATTCACACTGGAGAGATTTTTATCCTGTTTTAAAATAAACAAGAATATAAGTGATGACAAAATTATAAGTAGAGATATTAGAATCTTTAAAGCTGCAAGAAAGAAACATAACCAGATTTTACCTTCAGTGATAAAGGTTTATTGAAAGGATATATGAGCAAATGAAGGAGTGTAGTCACTCATGAGCTCCACAGTCCAAGACTTGGATATCTGCCTGGGTTTGAACCCTGGCCCTGCCACTTAGAAGTTGTGTGATCTTGGGCAAGTTGCTGAAGCTCTTAGTGTCCTAATTTCTTTACCTTTAAATTGTGGATACAAATAGTATCAACCTCATAGGGATTTATGAGGATTAAACAAAATAATGAATGTAAGATGCTTATTGCAGTGCCAGACCCATGGTAGGCTCTCAAGACATGATAGCTACTTGATAGCAGTAGTAGTAGCAGTGCTATTATTTATAGTTATTATTGCACATGATATGACAGATCTGGATATAGCTCACTGTCATTCAGGATAATATTCTTAACACACATGATTTGCCTTTTCTTTCACCTAGCATTTGTGCTTCCTGAAATAAAGGATTTAATTGGATTAATTTGCCAATCTTCAACGTGGACAGTCAAAACCAGCTCAGAATCAGGTGTACTTCCTGCTGCCCAACCTTTATCATGATCTTCTTTAGGCAACCCATTAACTCCTGATTCAATCTACTGGGGATAGGCTAGCAGTTTTTCTTTTCCAGTTTTATTAAAATATAATTGATATACAAATAACTTCATATACTTAATGTGCACAATTTGATGAGTTTGGATATATGCACACACCTGTGATACCATCACACAATCAAGGTGATGTGCAATGACAAAGGGGACTCTTCTTGAGCATATATAGTCTAGTGACCTTCCTAAAAAATCAAACCCGGTAAAACACATTTCCTTTCAAGCACATGCTCATTTTTTATTCCAGGACTTCCCACTCTAACTTGATTCATCAAGACTCCTTGAACTATTTCTTCTCTTGTCCTCCTCCAGTGTAAGCATCCTTAAAGCTCCTAAGATTCTTTTTAAGTCTGCCAGTCACAGTACTGAATCAAATAAATATTACCTAATTAAATCACATAGAACTCAAGAACCTGTGTGATAGGATATTAGCAGTCTGGGTTTCCAGAAGTCATGCTGCTTCATTCTACACCAACTGCAATTTTTATCTACCTGTGTAAGGTCCAGATAAAATGAGTTAGTTATTCAGATTGAATAAAAATCACCAAGGGTCCTCACTGTGAAGTCCTTCACTCTTTATCAAAGGAGACAGGCCTATAGATTGGTCAGAAATAATCAAGGAGGTCTTTGCAGTCCAAAGTTACCTCAAAGCCCAGCGGCTGTTAGTCTTGCCTTGAATACTGTGGTTATATTTTAAATATTCACTCTTTCACTATTGAAGTAGTTCAATTTGTGTCTACATCTTCCAAATTTTTCCAAGTTAACTTAGAGTTAACCTTGATGGATTTTGACAGCTCTTTTTTTATAATAACTTTTTGATAGTTTTGGTCACAGTTGAGGCAAAACTCTTTATTTAAAACTCATGTTTAAGACACAAAATACAAAGCACATAGAAGGCATAGGCTTGCTGATGACAAACAATACATGGGATCAGATAACGTCCAACAGATTCTATAGCTAAAATCCTAGAGGGGTTAGAGCTGCACATTCTGCTTCCCAGAGTCCTCTTGGGCTTTATAGCAGCCACAGAGCTATCATTCAGGCCAATAGGCCTCTCATGATCAACAGTGTCAAAACATCTTATCAATCTCAAATAATCAGCATCCTCTAAAGAGGACTCTGGGCCAGAGTGAATAATGTTTTGAAGATAACCATGATAATTTCTGTTTCACAACTGAAACAAGGCTGCAAATAACAGAGGACAGAAAGTGAAATTACACAGATAGCTTTGCTCTCGGGGTTCCAGGAAACGATTCAGCATTTCTTGGTAGGTGATTCAAACTCATCACTATCCATAATCTTCTGTGGTTTCTTAAAAGAGTAGCAATCCGTGGCTCGGACTGCTCTATTTTAAAAACAAATCAAAAGCACTAAACTGACCCAGTTGCTGCTCAGTGGCTGCTCTTAACTAAGAGCTGGAGAGCTAGGGTTCAAACTACAGCACTCTGACTTAATTATCACCCTTCCTTGACAAGGCATTTTTTTCCCCACTCTCTCAAAGTAGCCTATATCACAGTGGGACAATCAGTTTACATACACAGTTACATTTGTTCCTCTACTATTTCTCAGGATATCCCTAGTATTCCAGATTCAACCCTCAAAAGCGTTGCTTTCTCAGATGAACAAAAAGTTCCCAATGTTGAGATAAAATAATTGAAACTGATCATTAGCATTGCAATGTCCATTTCAAAATCAAAATACTGTATTTTTCTAAATATTGATTGTAAAGAAAAAATCTAAAGTTTCTGCCTTTCATCAAATGCTGGTGTTGCTTAAACCTAGAAAAAGAAAAGTTGGTCCTGACCATTCAAAAAAATTTTTTAATGGATTCATTTTTTTTCTATAGAAGATTGAGTTATTCGATTAGTACTTTTAAGAAGGATGGCTTCAGAGCTCACCTCTGACTTTTCAAAAATTATATTCAATTTCTTTAAATGACAGTCATTGTCTGGGGTGAATAAGTAGATCCTGACCTTACAACAAAGGTTAAAAGGCAGAATTAAGAAATTTATTACCTGAAATACTCCTAGGTTTTTACTTTATTTCTCTGGGTGGATTATAATCTGCTAGCTCCTTCAAGATACTTATGATGGTCAGTGGAAATTTGTTGACATTATGCCAGCAACTGGCAACTAGTGGTCCTTAGTGTAACAGAGGCAGGCAGACAAAAGAACAAAGTGAACTTTCAAAGCCCAGAGGGAGCAGAGCCCAGCACACCTGGCAGTTCACTAAAACAACAATGGGGGGAGATTACAAAGGACTGTGGTTCCACCTGTGAACCTAACTGTATTCAAATAAGATTGGAACCTCAAGGGACTTGTTTTATTGACCTGCAGGGAGTTTGCTGTATTTGCCTTTTGTTGACAGAGGCAATCATTATCTATATAGGTATTAAATGCATTTTGTTCACCATGAAAAAGGAGAATGTAAACCTAAAGAATACCCTTGATGTTCCAGATTGCCAAAGAGCAGAAATAGACTCCAGATTGAATGAAGAACATATTCTGTGAAGGGCCGCAACAATTACAGTACTGTCAGAAGGGAGGGGAGAAACAAAATGAGTGCTGAGAGAATGGAGAAAAGAAGAGAAAAGAAATAGAGATTGCTCTTTTGGAGCTGCACAGTGAAGTTTCTTCTCAGATAGGGTAAGGCCTAAACATCTAAGAAGGTGAAGATAATTAAAACCAGGTCATGGAAATGAAAAACTAAAGATCTTCATAAAGAAGAGATTATGAAAAGAAGTTGTGCACTACTAGAGCTTTTCAATAGGCAGAAGGATTGTCCCACAGAGTTTTGTCAAGGCCTTATAGAAAGAAGAATGGAATAATTAGAAGATTCCCAAAGCACCTGGGGATGCAGAGAAACGAGCTACTGGCCAAAGGAGAAAGAGGCTAAGGGTTTGGTGATAATCTTGACAAGTGGAAGTTGCTGGATCTAGGTTTCTCATGCATGGCCCTTCAGGAGGCATGCTACATAAATGAAAGAGTTCTTATAGTAAGTCCCAAATCAGAAAGAAGTTTAGATTTTTTTGAAAAAATCACACTGTAAATCCAAGACGCTATGATTTTCTTAGGGAGAAAGTATAATATTGTAGAAAGAGTATAGATTTCAGCTTTAGCCTTTGACAGATTGAGGATCAAATCCTGGCACAGTCTCTCAGTAAAAGCATGGATTATTTTCTCTAAACTCCTGTTTCTTCACTATTTTTATGGAAAAAAATAATAGCTGTGTCTCAGATTTGTTGTGAGAAGTAAATGAAGTACCATGTAAAGAGTCTAATAATTGGCTAATAATTGTGATTTAAATACTTGGCACATATTTTTGGTTATTATATGTTTATAGGTAAAAGCAAGATGTAGTTCATGATGAGACATGACCGGGAGCTCAATATGTGTCTAAGGAGATTTGGTAACCATTTACAAAAACAAGTTAAAATAAATAAGGCAAATACAGTATAGAAGCTCACATGGTTTTTGGAAGTAATACATAATGCTTACTACGACTGACCATGTATGATTCTGTAGGCTGAATGATTTGGAATGAATTGTGCTATTACATTGATTATTTCCAAGAAGTTAACACTTGGGGTGCTGATTATCATGCAGAGTATAAAAATTGTCAAGGAAAAGCATTCATATTCATGTGCTTTGGGTATTTTTTCCCCTAGTAAACTTTATTATGAGGATAAATTAATAGTGCCATTTTCTCTTCATTAAACCTTTGTCATAAGCAAGTAATATCAGAATTTTTTTTTTTTTTTTAGTTGAAGTCTCACTCTGTCGCCCAGGCTGGATGGCAGTGGTTTGCTCCCAGCCACCACAGCCTCGACCTGCTGAGCTCCGGTGATCCTTCCGCCTCAGCCTTCCCAGTAACTGGAAATACAGGCACGCACTACCACGCCCGGCTAATATTTTGATTTGTTGTAGAGATGAGGTCTTGCCAAGTTGCCCAGGTGGGTCTTGAACCTGCGGGCTCAGGCAGTCGACTCACCTCAGCCTCCCAAGGTGCGGGATTACAGGCTGAGCCACCAACCCCGGCTTAGTATCAGAATTTTAATGCCTCATCGGTTGTTCAAATTCATACTATTTTTTTGTGACTATTCTCTGTTTATATTGTTTGACATGTTATAGTATTTCTCAAAATGCTCAAATCATGCAATTATGAAAATTTAAAGTCACAAATAAAAATGGAAAACCAAATATGACTGAAAATTATTCTGTTGTTCTGATAATTTCAAAATAGTCTCAGCAGCACCCACTCTTATTATATCCCTACATTATTGTAGTTTTGAGTTTCCCCTCAGTTTTAGAAAAATTTATATATTTCAGTGATCATCATAGCAGCACAATTTAGTACACGCTAATGTCTTATTAAAAAATGCGTTTACTTCTACAATGTTTCAGGAACATCCACGCTTATTTATAGATATGGATGCTTCTTATGAGGAAACATTTTGTTTCTCCATAATATGAAGAATGAAAAAAAGAACCCCAAAAGTCACATATGTCTAATTCGCTTTATGACACTGTGTCAGGATCTTTGAGGGACAGTTCTATGTCATATTCCCATACTTCCAGTATACTGCAAAATTTCCAAGAGCAGGATTTGGAGGTCACAAAAAACAATAGACTGAACTTTTCTTTATTAACTGTGTGACTTTGGGGGCAGTCGCTTAATACCTAGGTGTTTCAGTTGCTCTGTTGTCTTTTCTGTATAAAGGAGGGACTTGTATTAGGGTGGATTCTTATAGTCTCTAACTTCAAATTTTATATGTTGGGATAAAAGAGTCAAAATTTTCAAAGGAGGAAATTTCTGTTCCTGATTTTTGTCTAGAAGGGAAGAATCTTCAGGCCTGTACAAGATGTTTCTTTTCTTAGCTAATATTCTTGTTATATGAAAATTTCTCTTCTTGAGTAAAAGAAAATATACCAGAGGGGAAAAGGCTCCATTTAATAATAGTAGTGTATTCAGATGATATTGCAACGTCCACAGTACATTTTCACCTGTTCAGGAGGTGTGGGCAATTACTTTGTGGTTTGGGGTTTCTCAATGATACTGAGATATGAAGTATAGAAACTATCTTAAAACCACATCTACAATTCTGTGGTTGTGAACACTACTTACAACATTCCATGCTTGTTCATCTAAATACAGCTTAATGAAAAGCCTACTATCTATTGTAGTGTCAGGGACAAATATTTAACCCATTTTTCTTAGTAAAAGTAATTTCATTAAAAAGTACATTTTGATTTTTTAAGTTATAATTACAGTAAATTTTGTTATAATGAGTAAGGTAACACAAAGATACATTTTTAAAAAAATGTAAGTATTTCTTTCCACTCTTACTATCTCTCTAAGGTAACCAGTGTTAACCAGCCTTAGGCTGCTTTCTTTACCACATTTCACTGTGTTTATGAAAGTACATTCAAGTAAACCCTTTTTCTAATTGATATAAAATATCAAAACCTAAGGTGACTAATAAAACATGACTCCCTTCAATGACTGCCAACATTTTTTTGATTGGTAAAGTCCTTCTTACATAATAGTCTATCTGCCCTGAGCTCAGTCTCAGACCTAAGTCTCCTTTGCCATTTGTATGGTTACCATTCCTTAAAAATGAAAAGAAACCATTCATTTGTGAAAAAAGCATTCTCTTGGGGGCAATGATAAGCACAGCACTTCCTTTCTAGTAGCTATAAACTTTACTGTAGATATAAAATTTACTTTCCACACTATAACATTTGAATGATTTTGGTACCTAAACATCTAGCCCTATTGTGGGATGTTCAGAGCAGATTCAAAAGTTTCTTTTGAAGTGCTTTAACAAACAGGAAATAGAAACAAATTCAGGTGAAAGAAAGTCATTAGCTGACCACAATCTCACTTCCAAAGTGGTAGCTGCCCTTATTGACACAGTGCACCAAATTTGATCTCATTTGTAACTATAAGTGTTAGTTACAGCAACACAATAGAGATTTTGAGAGGTTTAGAAAAACCATACTAGGAACTGGGTTGGAAAGCTATCCCTTACATTATTTGAACATAGTGGTTGTCTGATTGCTGTGTTAGATACAGCCCTGACCGAATTTCTCAGTAAAAAAATAATTAGCATATCAGTATTTCTTAAGGAAATAATGTTTTGGTTTTTTTTTGTGCTAGAGGAGCAGGTTCATTCTGTGCATACAATGTTGTCACTCTCTAGATATAGTTTATAACTGGATGAAGAACCAGCTCAGCAAGAAGTCAAGACTTCTGTATAATATAATGATGAGACATTCTTTAACCTAATGGGACTCTGCATGACAAAAAGTTTTAAGATGATAATAGTACTGGATAAATTATTACCTGCTAGTTCAACCCCCAGAAGGAAAGAATCCTTCTATATAATGTTGCCGTAAGAGTTACCAGAAGATTTATAGCTTTTGCAGGAAGAGTTTAATATTTATCTATAAGAGCCTGCATTAGAGGCAGAGAATATGGAATAAAGCAGGAGATTGCTTCAGTGACTGCAAATCCTCAGACTTCTGGAAGCCTAAAGGATAGAAGTGTCATTACTTTCTGAGAAGACCTCGAGATGAGGACAATTTTAATTGGCAGAATTAAAAGGGAATTAAAAGTGTGTATTATGAACCTTAAAAGAATCTCAGTGAAGACTTTCTTCAGAAACTAGGCATAGTGACACATAGGATTTGGGAATAACTGTGTCTACAGTTTGCCAGTGGCACCTTCCTTCAGATTTACATCCAAAAAAAGAGGCGTTTGATAGTCCTTTTAATGATATCAAGTCTTATCCAAAATATACACACAGGAAGAGTTTGTGTAGCTTGGATACAAGACATAGTTTAGACAGGTAGATCTTTAAATCAACAGAAAAGCAGCACCTCTCATGAGAAAGTCTCCAGAGGCATCTTACGTGCTAAGTCTGTTAAGAAGCAGGATTATTATTAGTGTCAATAGACACTGGCAACTTGGGCAACAGATGTGGGCAATCCACAAGAACTTTGGCTTCCAACAACTGTCTTAGTTATGCCCAGCTGTGCGTCTGCCAATACCAATCCATCATAACACAACCTGCTATTTACTTTCCTTGCAATGTTAGGGATTTAAGAGGACTAGGAAAGACAACCAAGACCTATGCAGTAATTTAGAACTTTCTTGAATTTAAACTTCTTCCTTTTACTTCCTATCGTCTGGAATTATTGACAAGGTAACATAATACCTAACTGCAGCTAGAGTAATCGTCTGCTGCCAAAATTAATATAGGGAAGTAAAATAGTTTGCTGAGTTTCTTGTTTATAGTGTATTATTATACTATACAGAATCATTTGATAGAAGTCAGACAAGAATATAATTTGTTCAGGCAGTTATCCCTTTAATGTTTTGGTTCTTTCACATAAGGATGATCTCTCAGGTATTCTTAACAAATATAAACAGCTAAATATAAATAAATCACCATAAATAGTTCTCTAAAGGAAGTAAGATTAATGATAATCCTGCTTAGCTAAGAGAGAGAGAGAGAGAGAGAGAGAGAGAGAGAAGGAACAACAACAAAAAAGACACAAAACCCCCAAACAAACAAAGCCCCCCCCCGCACCTCTATCAAACCATCCCATTATCATTTTTTTGTGTGTTTAATGTCAGTAAAAATAAGATCAACAACTTTTCTGGATACAAGATATGCCATATCTTACTAGATCTAGTTTCTTTTAGATTCCCCCTCCCTCATGTGCTGCTTATAGTTAGTAGTGTGTGATTCCTTGCCAAAATAATAATAATTAAAACAAACTAAAAGCTCAGAGCTTTATGCTAACGATGCGAGAGTTCTATGTTCTATCCCATGCCTATAGAGTAGTTTATATCTTCAAGTCTACATGACATTTTGACATGGCTGCTTTGATGTAACCACTAACAAATAATGGGAAAAGTAGAAATCCTCACCTCTTCCCTGAACCTTGCCCTATTCCTGAGCTTTATCCCAACCTAGACCCTCACTGTGAGAGATGTTGGTTAGGAGCAAAGTGAAGCTCTGAGATGAACTCTGGGCTCATACCATACTAAGGTTAGTACAAGCATGTTCCTTATATTTGTAAAAGACCCTGCATTTTTCTATTTCTTTTATATGCACTTCATCATTAAAAAAAAAACACAAACATCTACAATTCTTTCAGGAGATTAACTTGAAACCAGATGGATGGCCTTATAGGTATGAAGATATTTAAGATGTCTTTAAGAGGAAGTAAAAGAAGAGGGCTGGCAGTACATATGAGCTGCATGATCATCTGTAGATCCCAACATCTTAAGCAAACTGAAAGGTTTTCGAGAACTGGAACAGCAATCATTCTTTTTAAGACTCATTCCTCCAGAAGATGTTCAGTATTTGTTTAGGTTAACCTTATGAAATTACCATTTTTGTGAGTGAAAAAAATAGCTTAATGTTGGCAATTTCATATGACAACTGAAGAGTTAAGCTACTATTCCATACCTCATTTTAGCATACTGGAAAAAGACACGGTAGCTTTGAGCAGACAGACTTGGGTTAAGATCTCAGCTCTACCAGCTATGTGACCTTGGAAAAGCATCACAGTCTAGGTGAGCCTTAGTTTATTTACCTGTAAATTGAAAAGACTAATACCTACTTCATAAGATGATTGTGCTAAATAAGTTAGAATAACAAGCAAAAATCACCTGCTAGAGAGACATAAAGTAGGTTTGTTGCTGCCTGGAGCTTGGAAGTTTGGGGGAAAATGTGGAGTGATTGCTAATGCATTCTTCTCTAAATGTTCTAAAATTAGACTGTGGTGATAGTTGCATAACTCTGAATATACTAAAAATCACTGAACAATATACTTTAAATGAGTGAATTGTATGGCATGAGTGTTATATCTCAATAAAAAGTCATAAAGAAGGACGCACATAGAGAAAGTTAGAGGAAGAGTTCAAAGAAAAGAAGTGCTTAGACTTGGCCTTTCTCAAGACTCATTTATAGGCTTGAAAAAGACAAACAAACAAACCTCTGAGTATTTCTTGAATTAATCCAGTTTAGCACAAGAAAGTCATCACAAAGCATTATTTCTAATTGGCTATTTCTGGTACTAGCCACAGGGGAAGGGGTTGTTTCTTGCTATTCTGCATCTGGCATACATCTAGTTTTGATATAACAAATGTCATGAAGTAAAGATTTATTTCAAGACTTACTTCAGAGTTTAAGAAAAAGCTGCAACTGACAGACTGTTTGGCTGTCTCACATCTCAGGCCTCCCAGTGTTTGGTGCATAGTCATATGAATAAGAAAGCTGTGTTCCCCAGCACTTTCTCATTCCAATTGCACAAGCTCAATGTGAGTCTGGTTTTGAACAGCAGCACAGCTTGGACAATGTTCAATCACCACACAGAGTCTGGGCAATGTAAAAAGCAGACCAGGGAGGCCTAAAAAGAGGACATAATAGTTACTTGCCCAGATGATCAAATTACATTTTCCTCTTCTAACTGTCAGACATTTACAGGGACACAATTTGGAGATGCCTTTGGGTCCTATTTAATCCCCATGTAGAAGCTAAGCATTTGCTAATAGAGGGCCAGATTCTTTTGCAGTAATTTTATACATAGAATTTTATTGGATGCAAATCTGGGCAGAAAGGGATTCAGTTTTGAATACTGCATTATGATGTATTTATAAATAGTTCATCTTGTTATGGATGATTTTTTTTTTTTACCCAAACGTGTTATTCAGCAAATTGTTTTTTTTTCTCCTACCATCTATGCAATTTGTATATATGTTAAAAACAGTTATCAAGGATTATAGATCAGTGGTTTAATCTTCATGTGCATGTCACCCTCTGAAGATGCAGTATCTTGCTGTTTAAATATGTGTGTGTGCACGTGCACGTGTGTGTGTTTGTTTTTAATCAACAGCACCTATGAGTCATACCCTGAATTAAATAGCAACAATAAGGTGCTAAAATGCAGCCAGGCTACCAGTATTAAACCGACTCTTAACCCAACACTAGCAGACCTCTGAGGTAGATTAGAGCAGGGAACATTAGCTCCTATAAAAGCTGTGAAATAGATGAAGTCTTTCTGAAGTACTTTTACAGCACTTTTGTTCCCAGGTATCCAGTGCCCTACTGTTGTCTTCTGAGTACTCAGATCCTGGCATTGCTAAATACCATGGGAATCAGGCAAACCAATGTTCTGAGGTCTTTTTCTTTTTCGGTTTTTTTTTTTTTTTTTTTTTTGAGTTGGAGTCTTACTCTGTCGCCCAGACTGGAGTGCAGTGGCCGCTCCCGGCCACCGCAGCCTCGACCTGCTGGGCTCTGGCGATCCTTCCGCCTCAGCCTTCCGAGTAGCCAGAATTACAGGCATGCGCTACCACGCCCGGCTGATATTTTGATTTATTGTAGAGATGAGGTCTCACTGCCCAGGCGGGTCTCGAACCCGCGGACTCAGGCAATCCACTCATCTCAGCCTACCAAAGGTGCAGGATTACAGGCTGAGCCACCGAACCTGGCTTCTTTTTTGGTTCTTTACATCAAAACTTACCCATCTTGTATATTCCAATCTTTAGACATATTATTATTATTATTTTTTTTCTTTTTTTTTTTTTGAGTTGGAGTCTCACTCTGTCGCCCAGACTGGAGTGCAGTGGCCGCTTCCGTCCACCGCAGCCTCGCCTGCTGGGCTCCTGCGATCCTTCCACCTCAGCCTTCCGAGTAGCCGGAATTACAGGCATGCGCTACCACGCCCGGCTGATTTTTTGATTTATTGTAGAGATGAGGTCTTGCTGCCCAGGCGGGTCTCGAACCCGCGGGCTCAGGCAATCCACTCACCTCAGCCTCCCAAAGACGCGGGATTACAGGCTGAGCCACCGAGCCCGGCTTGACATATTATTTTTTATGATTAGTCTGAGAAAATAATCCAAACTAAGGAGTTGATGCTTTGAAAGAGTGCCCCGTATTGCCCCTCTGAGGAAGTATTTGCATTTTAACAGGGGGATTTAATGTCTTGAATTATAGTTAATTCTGTCAGAAAGAGGCTTTAGTCTATAAGATCTTTTATGCTCCTCAGAAAATATTATATAGGTAATGTCTATCTTTTTGGTTCATATATAAGAACAAGATTGATGTATAAGAGCAAGGTTGATATATATAGTAACATAATGAAGTAGATTTCACATGCAGAGGGAACTGCGAGCAACAAGGATGTAAGATGTGCCACAATGACTTAGAAAAAGCAAATTTAAAGTAATAAATCTCATATGTGGACTACAGGTAAATACTAACAGCAGACAGATCAACTGATAGCAGAAAAAGCAAAGGCAAGGTAGCATCTTAAAGATGAGGTATTCTAGAAAGCATAAAGGAATCTATACACTTAAGTAGGAGCCAGGAGTATAAACAACATGTATAGCCACAAACCAATGACTGTTGTCCTAGAAGTGGGAAGAAGAACTTCCAGTCATTGGTATTTGAGTAACAACCATTATGAATATAGGCAAACAATATCTGTAGGCTTGCAATATACACATGTACACAAATGTATACAAGGGCATATATCTCTATACTACAAAGCTTCAGATGTATACATTATACAATATTTGAGACTTTGAACAATTTACCTTCTTGCAACTATAAGTTACTAATGACAAAAGAAGACTTTTTCTGAAACCAATAAAGAAAACTGAGACAAGGGTTTATTAAATCTAATAATTTACTTATTTCTACACAAATTAATGCAAAATATAAGTGGATGCTGGAGATTTAAAACATCGATGGAATAAGTAATTCTAGCTGTTAAATTACTTTCCAAAAACCTCTTCTGCATACTTTTCAGGGAAGTACATTATAATTTTTTAAAGTAAAATTTGAAGTATCTTGTTTCTATCCAGTAGACTAGTGTAATCTCTAATCATTTCAGACACTACTCTCTCTTAATACTATTTTCTTCTGACTTTTAATAACTTTTCTAATTCTTCCTTGACAAAGGTGATAAGATATAATTTAGATATGAGTGTCTTTTGTACATATAGAATTCACACATTATGACCTAAACTAATCCATTTTATCTTTTGTTTTTGAAATAGAAAAGAGGGTGGAAGATTCACAAATGCATGAAAAGTTCAATATATCTTAATGAATTTGACTGGTTACTCCAAATCAAACACTATAGAGAAAATTATTAACTATTAAGATTGAGCAATTGGGAGACTGAAGAAGGAATTTTTTTTTTCAGTAGAATGGGTCATGCTCTTTTCAAATAAAAGTAGTATAGAATTTATGTCCAGAATTCATTTAAATTCAATGGTCTTAATTTTAATTGCAACATATACTCATTAAGAACTAATGATATGCAAAGCTCTATGTTGGAAGAAATATGGAAATACAAAGATAAGAAAGCTAAATTTTGTTGTCAAAGAGTTTAGAACCTAATGGGAAGAAAGATACATAAAAGAGAATGGGATAGAATAAAAGTTATGTGATGTTATTACCTATTCTTTATTTTGAAAGTGTATATTTATTTTTCTTGAATGACTTCTCAAGAGAAACATTAAATACTTCTAATTTGAGATTATTATTGGAAGAAAAAATCATTAATTTTTTATTAATTTACTTTAATTTTATAGGATTTGCTTCTTCATATTCTGTCCCAACATTTCTATCTGTGTTTTCCCAAGCATCTGGCTTTCCTTGACCCTGTGGCAACCAATTCCACTCTAAGTGTGTCACTAAGTTTTGGTGAAAATTATGATATTGAGTATCATTGTCACTACCATTGCATGTTATGTTTTTGTGAGAAAGTTTGTATCAGAGTATGGATATCCTTCAAATTTCTTTTCATTTGAAAATGTCAGAGTAGTGACAGATATAAAGAGTGGCAGTAGTGTAACATGGGGGTAAATTCTATGACAAGAGTCAAATAAAGCCAGAGGCAATTGTTCCGGCATTGAAGGCCAAGAGAACAGTATTAAAATCAATATGGTCAAAGAAGTCACACTTCCTGTACTAAGAAGTAGACAACATTTTTTTCTTCCTGGCTAAACAATAAAATTCCATAAGCATAAACTGTACTGCCTCTCTATTCCCCTGACTAATTGGTAGAGTATGCTGCTGCTTTGTAAGTTGTGCTCAAATCACTCATTAAGGTCACATTTTATTAGTAGTTATGGCTTACTTAGCAAATATCTCATAAATCAGATCCTAGAAGTCTGGGTCGGCCTACATGAGGAGGTATGAAACTAGTGCTATCAAGTGGCTCAGGAATACAACATTCAGAGAAGATCAAGTAAAAACAATTAAGATGAGCCTATGGTTATAAGGTTTGGCATATAAAGTTGGATCTAAAGGTACAATAAATAGGGACATGAATTACTAAGAAGCAGATGACACTCTATTCCATGTCAATCCAAGATTCTGAATGGTTAAGCAAAGAAGGAATAGCAAAGTCAGACTTTCCACTGTTGTCCCTTTAAATATTAGTTTGTTGACTCTCCAGTTCTGGTAATGGTAGAAGAACTTGTGTTGTATTAATCCTCATTCAGGCAGCAATCATGCAATCATGAGATTCCTGCTCATGTAGCTTTTATCCTGACAGTACTGCCAAGAGCATGAATTTTGGGGCAGGTAGAAATCAAGCAGAAAACATAGTGTTAGGGATCAAATAATGGAATTTGGGAATGGCAATTCAGCTAGAAAATAAGGGGAGAGATCATGACAAAGAGGAAGCTACGGAAGGTGAGTCCCCAAATCTGTATACAACCTGCTCACAATTCTTGTATGAACCATGACCCATGCATTTGGGAAATACTCCAAAGAACTCAGGAAAAAAGAGGTGCTAGAAGACTGAAAAGACTGCATAGATATGTCCGTAGATATCCATTGCTGGAAAGCCAGAGTTTGGAGTCTTAAGGAGGCTTAATAATATATTGGGCTTACCACTGAAGCCCCAGAAGGGATATGTCTTAGAGGTAAAAGCTATGTTTCCATATTAAAGGATTCACTTTAGGACAAATGGAAAAATTGAAAGAGAGTCATGCTAACAGAGCATAAAACTAAGCCTTTACAAGTTCAATTTGGTCAGCAAATGATTTGTAACACTCTTTAGAGAAACATAACAGAATCCGTGCTCTCTACAATAAATTATTCAAAATGTCTAGTATAAAAATTTTTTAATGATGATACCTACAGAGAAACAGAAAAAATTGATCTATAATCAAGAGAAAAAGCAGTCCATGGAAAATTACTTTTAGATGACTCAGATTATGGAATTGTAGACAAGGATTTTAAGGCAGTCACTATGAATATGCTCAAGGTCTTAGAGGAAAAGATTATCAGAATAATTGAAAAGTTGCAGAATCTCAGCAAAGAAATATAATCTATCAAAAATTAAATGAATATTTTAGAATTTAAAGGGCAGATATCAGAAATAAAAATCTACTAAATGAGATTAACAGCAGATTGAGAATAATAAAAGTGAGAGTAAGTGAACTAGAAAATATATCATTCAAAATTATTCATATGAAGAGCAAAGAGGACGAAATAATGATACAAAAATAAAGATAATATCAGTAATTTCTAAGACATTATGAAGCACCTAAAATACATATAATTGGAGTCCCAGGGGAGAGGAAAGAAAAAATGGTGAATAAAAATACTATTAACATACTAGTTTAAACTAGTATGAATTTAATAAAAAACAATTAGCTAAAAACATTCAAACAAAAAACCAAACATCAACTTAAGACCAAAGAAGCTTGGGAAATCCAAAGTAGGATACATTCAAAGATAACCATGTTTGGCACATTATAGTCAAACTATGACAAGCCAAATACAAAGAGATTACATTGAGAGTAGCACAGAAATAAGAGAGATCGATTATAGGTAAAAACCAAAACAAGGCAATGGAAACCAAAAGAAATTGAAATCATATTTTTAAATTGCTAAAAAGTTTCAACTCAGAATTAAATATTCAGCAAAAATATTTTTTAAAAATGAGGATGAAATGAAGACGTTTTCAAACAAACTAAAGCTGAGATAATTTGTTACCAGAATACCTAAGCTACAAGAAATGCTAAAGGAAGCTGTTCAGATGGAAGAAAATTATAAAAGATGAAAACTTAGATCTACAGGGAAAAGTGAAAAGCATCAGAAATGATAGATATGTAAATTTAAAAACTATCTTTAAAAGTCAAATGACTAAAGCAAAAACCATTGCATTGTTGAATTTATAATCATAAATATAAAACATATGATAATAGCACAAAGAGAAGTGGGTATATGAATTTCTACCTTTCAAGGCACTTACTTTTTATTTAGATTATTGTAATATTTACTCTAAGTACACTATGAGAAGGATGAATAATTGAATTCTTAGAGCAACTGCTAAAAATGATACAAAGAGATATAACGAAAAATCCACAAGTAAATTAAAATGGAATAATGAACATTATTGGATTGAGCCAAAGGAAAGCTTTTAATTGGAAGGTGCTGTTTAGTCTACTTACATTTTATGTAATTACTGAAATAGTTTAGTTCAAAATATAACATTTTGCTAGTTGTTCTATATTTCTTTTGTCTCTTTGCTTCTCTTTTATTGTCTTCATTTGAATTAAATCGATAATTTTTAAGATGAAAAAAGCAAGACACGACTATATGCTACCTTAACTGTAAATATAAAGATGTTTATATATCAAAAGTTAAAAAAAATTAAGAAACTATATAATATAAATGGTAAGCATAAGAAAGCTGAAATGATTATAAGAATACCAGACAAAATAGATTTCAAGAAAATAAATATTATTAAAGAAAATAAAGACATGTATCCTGATAAAAGTGTCAATTCATCCAGAAGACATAAATATCCATAATGCACATGTACCTAATAAAAGAGCTTCAAAATACAAAAGCAAGATCTGACAGAACTAAAGGGAAAATAGACAAATTCACTATAATGGTTAGATATAATAGCATCCTTCTCTCAGTAAGTGAGAGAACAACTAAATTAAAAATTAGTGAGTATATGGATGATCTGAAATTACTATCAACTAACTTGACCTTATTGACATTTTTATGACACTTTACCCAACTATTGCAGAAAACTCTTTCTTCTCATGTGTACATGAGACCTTAAGCAAGATAAACCATATGCTTGGCCATAAAATAAATCTCAGTACATTTCAAAAGATTTAAATCTTACATATTTATCCTTTAAGCACAGTAGAATTTAGTTTTAGATCAATACCAACCATGTATATAGAAGTATCCTCAAATGGCTCAAAATGAAACAGTCCACTTGTAAATTACCCCTGTTTAAAAGGAAACTTCAAGAGAATTAGAAAACAAATACACCTGAGTGATAATGAAAACACAACATAGCAAAATGTGTGAAAAGAAGCTAAAATAGTGCTTCAAGAGAAATTTATAAGAATACTTGTACCAGAAAAGAAGCAAGGCTCAAAGTCAATAATCTTAGACTTTACCTTTTGAAAAAAATAAAAAAAAGCAAACTAAACCCAAAAGAGAAGAATTGCAGAAGAAAGAAAATAATAAAGATAAGAACAAAAACAATGAAATAAAAATATAAAAAGTTATCAAAAAAGCTGATTCTTTGAACAATTTGATACAAAAGATAAACTCTGATGTAGACCAATGAACCAAAAAAAAAGTAAATACAATTTACATGCATCAAGAATGAAAGTAGATATATTATTCCAGGTCTTACACATATTGAAAGGATACATAAGGAATATTATGAACAACTTTATGCCAACAAAATTAACAAATTGAATGATATGAACTAATTCTTTGAATAGCACAAATTGCCAGAACTGATATAAAAATACAAAAATCCTGAATAAAAATGCATCTATAAAAGATTTTGAGTGTGTAGTAAAAGTACATCCTCACAAAGAAAATTCCCAGGTCACAGTTTTTGTTGATGAATTCCGTCAAATATTTATGAGATAAATAATGTTAATCTTACTAGAAGGATTTCAAAAAATGAAGGAGGAAAGAATCCTTCCTAATCTATTTTATAAGGCCAGGATAAACCAGTTACCAAATCTGAGAAAGGCATTACAATAACAGAACAATATTCTTCTTAAATATAGACACATTAAAAAATCCTTTGCACAATATTAGTAAATTAAATCTAGCTACATATAAAAATTTTAAAAATGATAATACATAATGAAAAAGTAAGGGTTATACTGCAAGATTGGTTTAACTTTCAAAATTAATCAATGCATTTTACCATTTTAAAAGAATAAAGAAGAAAAATAATCTTAATAGATGCAGAAGAATCACTTGATAAATTCTACATCCATTCATGATTTTTTAAAAAACCAAGATATTCTCAACACACTAGGAATAGGAAGGAATGTAATCCAATAAAGGGCATTTACAAAAAGCCTGCAGCTAACATTATTCCTAATGATGAACTCTTACATGCTTTTTTCCTATAGTGGGAACTAGACAAAATGTCTTTTATAACCATTTCCCCCCAGTATTGTACTGGATATCTTAGCCAGTTCAGTAAGTCAAGAGAAAGAAACAAAAAGTATAAAATCAGAAAGGAAAAGACAAAACTATTTTTAATGAAGGAAGACATGATTACATAAGCATAAGATCCTAAGTAATATACACAAATCAATTATTACAACTAAAAAATAAATTTATCAAGGTCTCAGAATGTAAAGTCAAAATACAAAAATGTGCAAAATAATTCTGTTTCACTATACTAGCAGCACATAGTTGGAAACGAAAATGGGAGAACAGTTTCCTTGTGTTTCTGAAAGGGGAGGGAAAAAGTAGCCATTTTGAAATACACTCAGAACATTCTGTTTTTCTTAACAAAAGACTGCCTTCAAGGGAAAGGATTTTGCAAGAACCTAAGCAACTTGAGTTCTACAAGTGCCTACATAACCTAGGAGAAGGGAAATCTCCTCCTCCAGCCACTTCCAGTCATTCTGTTTAAACTAAGGGTGGAAAATAAGCTAGAGAGCATTTGTGAAAGTCATAGTCAAGGGAAACAGGCTACTAGAAGACTGAGACCTAATTGTAAGACTATAGGATGCTTCCTCTTCCCCTACATCTTATTTAAATAAGTGATAAACAATTTAAAAATAAAAGTGAAATTGGTATACAAACTCTTATTGACCATAGGACTGGTTATAAAACTGCAGTAACCAAGAGAGTGTAGTATTGGCATATGGATAGATGAACAGATAAATGGATCTGAATAGTAAGCCAGAATAAACTCACATGTATGTGGTCAACTGAATTTTGAAAATATTTTCAATGTAATTCAATGAGGAAAGAAAGTCCTTTCAACAAATTGTGCTGCAACAATTAGATAAACATATGAAACTCAATCAACCTTGAACCCTACCTCATGGTATACAAAAAAATTAGAGAGGTTTAGAGATGTATTATAAATATAAAAACAAAAACTACAAAGCTTCTAAATCAAAACACTGGAAAACATCTTTGCAATTTTGAGATAAACAAAGATCTTTTAGCGAGGACACAAAAGCACTAATTACAAAATTAAAAATTTATAAGTTGAATTTATTTTTAAAAACCTTTTCTAAAAATGAAAAATCAGACACAGATTGAGAAAAGTATTCACAATACATATATTTGGCAAATGACTCATATGCAGAATATATAATGAATGTCTACATATTAACTAAAAGAAAACAACCAAATTAAATGTCAAAAGAGTTGAAGAGATACTTCATAAAAGAAAATGTCTGAAAGAGCAGTAAGCACATGGAAAGATACTTAACACCATTAGTCAACAGAGAAATGAAAATTAAAAGTACTTGATTAAAACCATTTGCTATACTCCTTCCCACACAATAGAATGGCTAAAAGTAAAACATTAAAATAAATAAATAAATAAATAAATAAATACAACACCAAATGTTGGTAAGGGTGTGGAGTAACTGGAACGCTCACATATTGCAGATGGGAGTATAAAATGTTACAATGATGTTGGAAAACTTTTTGGATTTTTTAAATAAAGTCAATAAAGTAAAAGGTTAGATCCCCACATATTTATTTCACCTCTACAGGTTTACCCAAGAGTATTCTACTTCTGCAAATATTTACCCAAGAAAATGAAACCACATATCTATAACATGACTTGTACAATAATGTTCATAGTGGTTTAATTTATAGTAGCCTCAAACTGGAGACAATGAAAATATCCACTTAAAGGAGAATGAAAAAAAATATATATAATAGTGTTTATAAAATAGACTACTACTCAGCAAAAAAGAGAAGCAAACTACAAATATGTAAAATATTAATGAATCTCAGTAACATTATACTGTAGAAAGCAGCCAGACACAAAAGATTACATGATGTATACTTAAATTTATATGAAATCTTGGAATAGGTAATACTAATCTATGGTTGTAGAAATCAGATCAGTCATTGCCTCTCTCAAGGGGGTGGGAAAAATATAATTTTAAAAGGGGATTTATTGTAAAGAAACCCAAAGAAACTTAATAGAATAATGAAAATATTCTATGTTTTGATTGTGGCTGTGGTAACACCAGTGTGTACATTTGTCAAATTCACAAAATTCTACACTTAAAATCTGAGTAATTTTACTTATTTTAATAAATAAAAGATAACAAATTAGGTGTTAAGAAAGTTATAGTTTACATTCTTCATAATTACTGAGCAATAGGTTATTAGAAAGGTAGGGCTAGGGGTTTTCACAAAGGAGGAAATTTTTTTTGGAGAATCTGCATAATTTCTTTTCAAATTATACAAGGAAATCTGGAGGTTGAATTTAAGGATTATTCCTGAATAAACACATTTTTGGAGGAAATTTCATAATACATTCATGTCAACTCAAATGAAAACTAATGATATGCAATTAGTGTGTTGGTTATACCCTACAGGCCAGGGCATACATTTGGTAATCTAAAAAACACTTGTATTTATACAATCACTATGTCAAAATAAACTATTAATGAATATTAAAAAAAAGAAAAAATGAATTTAATCCCCAGATTAATATTTCCTATTTGTATAATATTAGTTAATTTGCTTTCTAAGCAGAATGAATGATTCTTAACAATGGATGAATTCTGAAAACTGACTAAGTCCCAACCATAAAGAAACCCATGAAAAGTCTGCATCACTTGCATGTGGGACCACAATGATTCACCGGTGATGTCTACAGCTAGGGTTGCCTAGAAATATTAACAATGTTACATTAAGAGTGAAGTGATGGTACACAAATGGAGATTTTTCTCAAGGATGAAAAGATTCTTCAAGCCAAAGTGGCTTTTAACTCTCCCTAGACCAGCAGTAAAAAACTATGTATGGATACCACAAAGATAATTTAGTCGTTCCTGGCAAAAGAAAGTGAGAACTCAGGATGGAGAGAGACAACTTCCATATTAGTCTTTCATTGTCACCAATGGCTAAAGACTGCATTTTGAGCAAATGCATGTGAAAAGACCAAGACTTCTTGCATGAAGCAAGAAGAGCCATTTGATAGCAGACAAAATGATAATGAAATATGTTTTGGGAGCATTTATTACATGCCATACTCTAAACCAAGTATTTTATAGGTATTAACTTATTTAATCTCTTAAAATGGTAATTTTTGTTTTATTACTTGCATTTTACAGATTAGGCATTTGAAACTCAGAGAGCTTAAGTACCTGGGGCTTATCACTTAGTATATGAAACATCTACTAAGTATGAAAGACTGGACAAGAATATACAGAAACTACACTTATAGTTTCACAAATTCCTTAGAGAAAAGCTACTGGGAATGGATATCAGAGGAGCTGTGCTAGATTTGTAGTTAGGTCAATACTTTTAAATATTAGTTTTCAATTGCTTCTTTCACAAATTACAAATTACCAGGACACTTTTTCTTTTTTTTTGAGTTGGGTCTCACTCTGTTGTCCAGGCTAGAGTTCAGGCTAGAGTTCAGTGACTTGATCATGGCTCACTGCAGCCTTGACCTCCCAAACTCAGGCGATCCCTCTTCTTCAGCGTCCCCTGAGTAGCTGGGACTGTAGGCACGTGCCACCATGCCTGGCTAATTTTTAAATTTTTTTTTAGAGACAAGTTCTTGCTATGTTGCCCAGGCTGGTCTCAAACTCCTGGGCTCAAGCACTCCTCCTGCACTGGCTTCTCAAAGTACTGGGGTTAGAGGTTTGAGCCACCATGACTGGCTTCCATTATTTTATTTTATTTTTTTGAGATGAGATCTCATTGTGTTGCCCAGGCTAGTCTTAAACTCCTGGGCTCAATTAATCCTCCTATCTCAGCCTCCCAAGTAGCTGGGACTACAGGCATGGCACCACCATGCCCTATGTCAACCATTTATTATCTCATGGTTTCTATAGGTCAACATTCCTGATGGGCTCAGATAGGTTCTCTGCATAGGTTGTAACAAGGCCAAAATCAAGCTGTCAGATCTTATCTGCAGGGTCTGGAGGAGAATCTGCTTCTGGACTCCTTCAGGTTGTTATCAGAACGCAGTTCCATAATGTTGTAGAACTGAAGTCCCATTCCTTAGCTGACTGTTGGCTAGGGCTATTCTCAGCTCCTAGAGCATAACCACCTTACTTAGCTCATGGCTTTCTCAATCTTCAAAACTAACAACAGTATGTTGATTCCTTCTGGTGTGCTGACTCTCTCTGACTTCCCCTCTGTCTTCCTCTTCTGCCACAGTCAGGGAAAGCTCTTCACTTTAAGGGTTATTATCTGATTGGATTGGGCCCACACAGATAATCTCCAGATCTTAAGGTCAAATGACTTGGAAATTTAAATTGTATCAGCAAAATCACTTTGCAACAGTATCTATCTTAGTGTTTGATTTCCAGAAGCTTGGGAGAACATCTTTAGAATTCTTCCATACTTTTGTTTCTGGTCCTTTAAATATTTCAGCACAAGGTAATTTTTTTAGAGGCGGTAGTAGTAGATATCGAAATGAGGGGAGTGCTGACATTTTTGAGTCAGAGTCTCACTCTGTCGCCCAGGCCAGAGTGCAGTGGCATGCTCACAGCCACCCCAACGTTGACCTGCTGGGCTCAGGCGATTCTTCAGCCTCAGCCTTCCAAGTAGCTGGAACTAGAGGCTTGTGCTACCACGCCCGGCTAATTTTTTGATATATTCTAGAGATGAGGTCTCACCAAGTTGCCCAGGCTGGTCTCAAACCCCTAGACTCAGGCAGTCCTCTCGCCTCAGCCTCCCAAAGTGCTGGGATTACAGGCTTGAGCCACCACGCCCGGCTCACTTGACTCTTTTGATACTAATTACGCAGGTATTCAATGGAGCCAAATGGAATTCAACCAATTAACATTTAATTATTTATGCTTACTTTAATCTCTGTGCATATAGGCTGTGATAGCTGAACTGCACAGGGACTAGGCAGATGTTATGAGTACGTTATTGCTCTCTGCTTAGAGTCTCATAGAGCCAAGATCAAAGTGTTGACTAACCTGAGCTCTCCTCTGAAGACTCTGAGGGAGCATCTGCTTCCAAACTCTTTCAGATTGTTGGCTGAATTCAGTTTCTTGTGGCTATAGGACGGTTGTCTCTATAACTTTTCTGGTGTCAGCTGGGAGCTTTTCTCAGTTACTTTTCTGGTGTCAGCTGGGAGCTTCTCTCAGTTACTTTTCTGGTGTCAGCTGGGAGCCTCTCTCAGTTCCTTAAGACCATCTGCATTCCTTATCACATTGTTCTCTCCATCTTCAAACCGATGATGGTGCATCAAGTGCTTCTCTTGCTTTTTCTTCTGCTGCATCTCTTTGACATCAGCCAAAGTGCTCTGCTTCTAAGGGTTCATGTGATTAGATTGAGCCCACTTGAATAATCCAGGATAATCTTTCTGTTTTACATTCTGTAATCTTAATTATGTCTGTAAAGTTCTTTTGCTGTGTAATATAATATAGTCACAGGATACAGGGGATAAGGCATTGACATCTTTGGGGGCCATCACATTCCAAAAGTGATGGAAAATGAAGTTGAGAAGAGAAGGGGGGGAGTAAAATGATGAAGCTCAAATGTCTTTCTAAGAAGTCTGTAAGTCATTCTCTAAGCCAGATGCTGGAGAGGATGCGGCAAAAAGGGAAAACTTCCACACTGTTGGTCGGAGTGTAAACTAATACAACCTCTGTGGAAAGAACCTATTCAGTAAATGGTGCTAGAAAGTACTGTACCCTTGAAGAGTTTTGATCTCTATGAAAAATTACATGGGCACTGTGGAGAGGTTGGGTTGGGGAAAGACTAGAGGAAGGAATCCAGTTAGAAAATTATTGCATAATTCAGGTAAGAAATGTTGAAGACTTGAGTTACTACATGTGGGGGGATAGGGTCTTTTTTTCTTTCTACCTGGTTCATTTCACACCTGAAACTCCTACTCAAGCTTTAGCTTTCACAATCAATGTCATCTTCTCAAAGAACACTCTCAGGCATTTTCTTTCCTAATATCCTACAAAAGCACTCTTTATACTTTATGGAAATTACTTATTTAATTATCTATCTTTCACGCTTGGTTTCCTTTGCCTATTTTCTCTGCTTCTTTTTCAAGTCTATAAATCCAAGTATTGGTCCTGGCCCACTCATTTTTGTATAACTGGCACTAAATGATATATATTGCATGAAAGTTACTAAGTAATGTGGTTTCCATCTAAGGTGCTGGATATAGGGCTAAGTTATGAACTGAGGAAAAAAATATACTCTTTTTTTGGTTGTTGTTGCTTGGTTTAAAAAAAATTTTTTTAAAAATTTTATTTTTATTTATTTTCATTTTAAAGATGTGGGGTACAATTCAGGGTTAGGTATACAAATGCTCATTATGCATGTACCTTTGTTGATGAGGTGTGCCCTCCTCCTTCCCCAGCAGATTCCCATTGCTGCCAGTCCTGCCCCACACTCCCCTGGCAGTTTCCTACTACTGCCAATCCTTTTCTTATAGTATTATGATAATTGTTCAATGTCTGCTTATAAGTGAGGACATGTGATACTCAGTTCTTTGTTTCTGTGATAGTTCACTCAGTATTATAGATTCAAAGTCCATCCAGGTTGCTGCAAAGTTCATAATTTTGTCCTTCTTTATATCTGTGTAATATTCCATCATGTATATGTACCACATTTTTTTTATCCAATCCTCTTTCGATGTGCAGTCCAGATGGTTCCATGTTTTGGCTATTGTGAACAATGCTGCAATAAACATACATGTGCAGGTATCTTTTTCATAGAGTGATTTGAGTTCCTCCAGGTATATTTCCAGTAGAGGAATTGCAGGGTCATATGGAAGGTTGATTTTTAGAACTTTTAGGAATCACCAAACTGTTTTTTTCCACAGAGGTTGTATTAGTTTACACTCCCACCAACAGTGTAGAAGTTTTCCCTTTTTGCCGCATCCTCTCCAGCATCTGTTGTCTTTTGAGTTATTGATAATGGCCATCCTGACTGAAGATAGGTGATATCTCAGTGTGGTTCTAATTTGCATTTCTTGATTAGTGAGGCTGAGCATTTTTTCATGTATCTGTTGGCTGCTCATATGTCTTCTTTTGAGAAGTGTCTATTCATATTCTTTGCTCACTTTGTAATGGGGTTGTTTGTTTCTTTCTTTTTGACATGTTTGAGTTCCTTGTAGGTCCTAGATGTTAGGTGTTTGTCAGACATACAGTTGGCAAATATTTTTTCCCATTCTGTGGGTTGTCTCCCTGCTCTCTTGATGGTTTCTTTTGCCTTGCAGAAGCTTGCCAGTTTGATGAGATGCCACTTGTCTATCTTATCTCTGATGGCATGGGCACTTGGGGTTTTGATCAGGAATTAATTGCCAGTTCCAATTTCCATAAGGGTGTCTCCTGCATTTTCTAAGATTCTTACAGTTTGAGGTTTAACGTTTAGGTCTTTGATCTGTTTAAACTTGATTTTTGTGGATGGTGATAGGTAAGGGTCTTGTTTTAATCTTCTGCATGTGGTCAGTCAGTTTTTCCAGCACCATTTACTGAATAGATTCTCCTCTCCCAAGTGGTTAGTGTTGGAGGCTTTGTCGAAGATGAGTTGGTTGAGAAATTAACGTTTTACTTCTGGAATCTCTAACCTGTTCTATTGGTCTATATGCCTGTTCTTGTAACAATACCAGGCTGTTTTGCTTATTGTAGCTTTATAATAAAGTTTAAAGTCTGGTAGTGTGATACCTCCTGCTTTTTTTTTTTTTGCGGAGGATTGTTTTGGCTATTCGTGGTCATTTATGTTTCCATACGAATTTCTGTATTGTCATTTCCAGGTCTGAGAAAAATGCTGCTGGTAATGTAATGGGTATTGCATTAAATCTGTAGATTGCCTTGGATAGGATGGATATCTTAACAATGTTGATTCTTCCAATCCATGAGCATGGAATATTTTTCCATTTGTTTGTGTCATCTTTGATTTCTTTGTGTGTTTTACAATTTTCATTGTAAAGGTCTTTGACTTCTCTGGTTAGGAAGATGCCAAGCTATTTCTTTCTTTCTTTTTTTTTTGTAGCTATTGTGAATGGGACTGTGCTTTTTATTTGGGTTTCTGTTTGTGTGTTGTTGGTGTATATAAATGTGAGTGTCAGCCGGGTTCGGTGGCTTAGCCTGTAATCCTGTGCCTTTGGGAGGCTGAGGTGAGTGGATTGCCTGAGCCCACGGGTTCGAGACCCGCCTGGGCAGCGAGACCTCATCTCTACAATAAATCAAAAAATCAGCCGGGCGTGATAGCTCATGCCTGTAATTCCAGCTACTCGGAAGGCTGGGGCTGAAGGATCGCCAGAGCCCAGCAGGCGAGGCTGCGGTGGCCGGGAGCGGCCACTGCACTCCAGTCTGGGCGGCCGAGTGAGACTCCAACTCAAAAAATAAAAAATAAAATAAAAAAATAAATGCAACTGTCTTTTGCACATTTATTTCATACCCTGAGACTTTACCAAAGTCCTTTATCAGTCCAAGGAGGTTTTTGACAGATTCTCTTGTGTTTTCGAGGTATAGAATCATGTCGTGTGCAAGGAGGGATAACTTGACTTCCTCTTTTGCTATTTGGATACTACTGATCTCCTTCTCTTGTCTGATTGCTCTTGCTAGGACTTCAAAAACTATGTTGAAAAGTAGTGGTGAGAATGGGCACTCTTGTCTTGTTCCGGTTTTCAGGGGAAATAGTTCCAATTTCTGTCTGTTTAGCAGTATGCTGGCTGTGGGTTTCTCATAGACAGCTCTTACTATTTTGAGATATGTTCCATCTATGCCTAGATGTTCGTGAGTTTTCATCAAGAAGGGGTGCTAGATTTTATTAAAAGCTTTTTCCTCATCTAATGATATAATCATGTGGTTTTTGTTTTGACATCTGTTGATGTATTTAATTATGTTTATGGCCTTGCAAATGTTAAACCAGCCCTGTATGCCAGGGATGAAGTGTACTTGATCATGGTGGATGATTTTTGAGATGTACTGTTGGATTTGGTTTGCTAGGATCTTGTTGAAAATTTTAGCCTCTATGTTCATCAAATATACTGGCCTGTAGTTCTCTTTCTTTGTTGGATGTTTATCTTGTTTGGGTGTCAATGTGATGTTAGCGTCATAAAATGATTTGGGGAGAGTTCCATCTTTTTCAATTGCCTGGAATACTTTCAGTAGGATTAACATCGGTTCCTCCTTTTATGTTTTGTAGAATTCTGCTGGAATGCCATGTGGTCCAGGGTTTTTTTTTTTTGTAGGTAGTTTTCTTATAAAATAGTTAGTTTCCTGGATTGTTATTGGTCTATTAAGGGCCTCAGTTCCTTCTTGTTTCAACCTGAGGAGGCTGTGTGATGTTGGAAAATCCTCCATTTCCTTTAGGTTTTCAAGTTTGTTTCCATACAAGTGTACATAGTAGTCTCTGATAATCTTTTGAATTTCTTCAGGGTCAGTTGTGACTTGATCTTTTGCATTTCTGATTCTGTTTTATTTGGACTTTTTCTATCTTTTTCTTGGTTATTCTAGCTAAGGGTCCATCAATCTTGTTTATCCTTTCAAAGAACCTGCTTTTTGTTTCGTTGATTTTTTGTATTATCTTTTTGTCTTCTATGTTCCTAATTTGGACTTTTATTTTGGTGATCTGGATTCTTCTGCTTAAGTTAGGGTTTTGGTGGTCTTGCTTTTCCAACTCTCTTAGGTGACTTGATAGGCTGTTCACTTGTGATCTTTCTATTTTCTTCCTGTATGTTTGTAGAGATTTGAATTCTCCTCTAAGTACTGATTTCATGGCATCCCACAGGTTTTCATAAAATGTTTGTCCATTTTCATTTGTTTCCAGGTATCTTTTAATCTTTGTTCTGACTTTCCTGTTGACCCAGGAGTTGTTTAACATCATGCTATTTAGTGTCCATGTCTTTGTGCGGTTTGGGGGAACTTTATTGGTGTTGATATTTATTTTTATTCCACTATGGTCTGAGAAGGTGCATGGCAGTATTTTAATTTTATGGAATTTTTTAATGCTTGATTTATGGCTGAGGATGTGGTGATGTGGTCCATCTTAGAGTACATTCCATGTAGTGATGAGTAGAATGTACATTCCATGTAGTGATGAGTAGAATGTATATTCCATTGTTGTTAGGTGGAGTGTTCTGTAGGTATCAAATAAGTCCATTTAGTCAAGCGTCACATCTCCTTGTTGATTTTTTATCTTGATGATCTCTCTAGGGTTGTAAGTAGAGTATTTAAGTACCCAGCTATGATAGTGTTAGAGTCAATATCTTTTTTAAGTTTACCTAGAGGCTGCTTTATGAAAGTTGGTGCTCCTATGTTGGGTGCATATAAGTTTAGGATGAATATTTCTTGTTGATAGATTGAACCTTTTCTCATTATATGGTGACCTTCCATATATTTTTTAACTGTTGATAGTTTAAATGTATTTTGTCAGATATTAAGAGCATAACTCCTGCTTCTTTTATGTTCTGTTCACTTAAAATTTTGTTTCCCATCCTCTTGCTTTGAGTCTGTGATTGTCCTTTCTTGTGAGATGATTCTCTTGGAGGTAATATATCATTGTCTCATGATATTTTATCCATGAGTCTTTTCAGTGGTGCATTTAGTCCATTCACATTCAACCTAATGATTGAGATGTGGGAATTTATTCCTGTCATGAGGTTCTTATAGAGTTTGTTGTTTTTGCTGCTGTTTGTTTGTTTATTGTCTTTCTTTTGATTTTTGTGTTGACTCATGTGTGTTTTCAATATCTTTCTTGCATTCTTGTGAAGGATGTTGTCATTCTTTCTTCCCTTTCTTCTGTGTTTTATACTTTCTTAAGTGCTTCTTGTAGAGCTGGTCTAGAGGAATGTAAGCTCTTAGGGATTGAATGTCTTCTTGAATGTCTGGGAAAGATTTTCATTCTCCATTACAGATGAAGCTTAACTTATCTGAGTTGGTAATTCTTGGTTGAAATTGTTTATCTTTGAGAACTTTGAAGATTGGGCTCTAAGCTCTCCTAGTCTGAAGCATTTCTGTAGATAAGTCTGCTGCTATTCTAATTGGTCTTCCCTGGTAGGTAGTCTGACCTTTATCTTTTGCTGCCTTTAGGATTTTTTCCTTTTTTTTTTTTTTTTTGAGTTGGAGTCTCACTCTGCTGCCCAGACTGGAGTGCAGTGCCACTCCTGGCCATCGCAGCCTCGACCTGCTGGGCTCTGGTGATCCTTTCGCCTCAGACTTCCAAGTAGCTGGAACTACAGGCGTGCACTACCATGCCCGGCTAATTTTTGATTTATTGTAGAGATGAGGTCTCGCTTTGTATAGGCAAATTACTATGTGTCTAGGAGTTGGCCTTCTCATTTGTTGTCTTGCAGGGATTCTCTGAATCTCTTATGTTTGAATGTTGACATCACTGATGAGATGAGGGATGTTTTCTTGAATAATTTCATGGAATGTTTTTTCCAGGATGGTCTCTGTCTCTCTATCTGTCTCAGTCAATTAATCTTAGATTCAGCCTCTTGGAATAATCACTTATCTCTTGGAGGTTTTTTTCTGTCTTTTTAAGCTTCTTTTCTATGTTTTTAACAGTGAGTTATTTCCATATTTTGGTCCTCAAGCTCTGAGATTCTTTATTCTGCTTGATTAATTCTGCTTTCCATGGTTATCAGTTTGTTATTTATTTCATTCACTGTGCTGTTTATTGCTGTTATCTCAGTTATCAACTCCTTCATTCTTTTCTCTTGTCTCTCCTCAATTCTATTTATTCTCTCTATTATTCTCTCCTCAATTCTCTTTATTCTCTTCTATTTATTCTCTTGTCTTGATATCTGAGTTTGTGGTTTGAGACTAGTCATTCTGATTCTGAGGGCTCTTCATTGTTTGAGTACCAGAGTCTGTATTCTCTGTGGTTGACCTCCCAGGGTTCTGTGTGAGTCCCATATTCTTCCTTTGATTTTTCTTCATTTGTGTAGATTTTCCAGCTCCCTCCCCATTTTAAAAATTTTACCTCTTCTTTAATTCTGTTGTTCAGGGATGGGAGGGTAGCTTTTACTTCTGTTTGCTCAATCTCCTATTTTTCCTTTTATGGTTCCCCTGGCTTTGTTCAATTCTGGAGCTGGAGCTGGACTATGGGTGGGGGGGCTGCACTTTTTGCAGTTTTGAGTTTTAATTGAGGTAGGAGTTTTGATTCAGAAACTATCTGCAGATTCCCATATCTGCTGAGTGGTGTGTGGGCTCCCTGGAGCCCACTTCTCACTGCCTTACAATCTGTCTATGCAGTGGGGGTATGGGTTTACCCTTGAAAGCAAAATGAAGTAAGAAAAAGGAAAATAATGGAAAAGGAAGGAGGGGGAATGAAAGAAAGGTAGAGAAAGAAGAAAAAAAGAGGGAAAACAGACAGGCATACCAACTAACAAATGAAAAGAGACACAAACGAGGACAGAAAAGATTAAAAAAATACAGATAGCCGTATAAACACACAAACCGACAAAGACCTCCCTATTGATGTACTTTCCCTCAAAAATACCCACATACAAACAAGAAGTCTAAAAAAAGGCAATAAAATAACAGAAACAAAGCATGTACAAAAACATAGTTAAAAACATAAAGAAAGAGAAAAAATCTAAAACAAAAACAAACAAAAAACAAAAAATACTGAGCAAAATAGACAAACAAACAAAAAATTAAACAAACAAACAAAAAACTTGCTCTGAGTTCTAAGTCCAACTTCCTTTCAACTCTGGTCTCCAGCCCCTCCCCTTTGCTCTCAGTGCAGGCTGATAGGGTTACTCTCAGCATGGGCCAAATGCCCCAGAGACTAATGTGGGAGGAGGGTAGATCAGATCTGGACCCACCAGCTTGCTGCCTGTCAAGTCTCCCACTGAGATCTGACTTGTCTGTCTGGTCCAGCATGAGGAAGGGACATCTGTCTCTCTGAGTTTGATGAGATTACCTTTAGGTCCCAAGTTGGAGTCTGGGTGGAGTTGGGCAGGGCAATGCAGGTCTCTGCCTCATCTCAGGACAGAGAAAATGGCTCTGGTCAGTGTTTCCTTACCGGTGGTGGGGCTTCTCTCCAGTGCTCCCTGATCTTTTCCCTCTATGGATCCTGGACTGGTAGTGTTTTACTGACACAGGTGATGATGTGGGCCCCGTGCCAGGTGATGAAGATTGGCTGCTTTTTGCTGCCTTTTCTTAGGAGAGCCCTGAGAACAGATGATCCTGTGCTCCAACGACTCCAATCTCAGGGCAGTGGGGGGTTGCTGTCACCTCTGGAGGAGGGCCCCGGTGCACTCATGCAGAGAGTCTTCTTTTTTTGGGGGGTCGGAGTCTCATTCCATTGCCCAGGCTGGAGTACAGTGGCACACTTAGGGTCACCCCTGTGTCAACTTGCTGGGCTCTGGCAATCCTTCTAACCCAGCCTTCCAAGTAGCCAGAGCTACAGGTGCAGCGCTACCATGCCTGGCTAATTTTTGATTTATTTAGAGACAAGGTCTCACCAAGTTGCCCAGACTGGTCTTGAACCTGTGGGCTCAGGCAATCCACTTGCCTTGGCCTCCTAAAGTACTGGGATTATAGGTTGAGTCACTGGGCCTGGCCAGGCAGAGAGTCTTTATGTACACTTGCTTTTGTGGAGAGTCTCACAGTCTGACCTGTTCTGTTGCCTTCTTGCCAGAAGTCCACGAAAATATACTCTTTATGGTTCATCTCTTTCCTGATAGAAAACATTGGGTTTGTTTTGATTCCATCACTGAAACACTTTTAAACTTTGCACAAACTTAAAACCAGTTGAGGACTGAATGTCCTAAGAGATGATACTAACTTCTACCACACATATTTCATTTACTATGTTTCCTTCAATCCAGTTTGCCATGTGTGAGTGGGCAAGGCCACTGTGTTAGTCCATGTGCAATGAAGATTGGTACACATTAACAAGTTCACAGTAATAGAACTCAATATTTTTGTATATTTCTAATGATAAGATCTGACTTGGAAGGATTATCTCAAGATGGGGACTTTCTATGGATACATCAATGCTTAATTTAGTAATAGTTGTTTAGGTAGCTTTTTTGAGCTGACACTACTTAGAGAAAGATCTCACTTTGCCATTATCAGAAATGGGTCTGCCCAGATAGCAAAGAGAATAACAATAAAAGGATGTATTGATTTTCTTTAGCAAGTTGGAGATATTGCCATGATTAGTTCTAAGGCTTTGGATCAGTTAGAAAGGTTTGGCTTCTTTGAATGAGTTTCCTGCAACTCCCTTCAGTTTGTCACCTTATTAACAAAGTTTTTTTTGAACTGTAAGAGCAACTGTATAATATAATAAAAATGTTTTATGAAATAGTATAGTCAGCTACTGATGTTTTACAGAAATGCACACTGGGTGGTATAATTATTTAAAGTTTAAAATGTGCTGAACAGAATTCTGTTTTAATAAGCATTTCAGAAGTTGAGTAGACTGAAGTTCAAAGGACAAATGCTTTTTAAACAAAATTATTCATTTCATTTCCCATGTTTGAAATGATTAGTTTAAAGCTGCTATTCAAGCCAAAAAGGATTTCCTTTGTCTTAATTGTTAATACAATTAACTGTAGTGTAATATCTGCTGGTTTGAACAATAATACTACACATTAATGAGGTTTATGTTAATTTTTATCCTTAGACATCATTTTTCCAGATAAAAGCACACAAAATTCTGCATTTTTTGTTTAATTTAAATTCATGCTAATATTTGTTTACTTTGCTTACTAACCCTGTTAACTAGTATTTGAGTACATTATAATATGGTTTTAAAGTTTTCATCATTGAACCCTAGTTTATTTCAAGAGTACTGTGAGGATACTGACCAGGACAATAATTTTGAGCAAGATCAACTGTCTCCCTTCTGCTATACAACAGATACTTAGAATACATGCTAGTATAGGCTGTTTGTTTCTTTGAAGATGCGACATCTTAAGCAGAGTTTGAGATAGGCTCAGAAGGAGATGAAAGTGTGGATGAACCAAATGAAATAGTCAAGGAGTTTGAGTGGCTATAAAGGTAATGAATGCTCTCCTGTGTTTATTCCTATATTGAAAAATGGAAAAATTTTAAAATTTTTAATTGACAATAATTGTGCATAATTGTGGGGTACAATGTGATGTTTTGATATATGTATACAATGTGTAATGATTAAATCAAGTTAATTAACATATCCATCACTTCACTTATCATCTTTTGTGGTGAGTCATTTGAAACCTACTCTATTAGTAATTTTGAATTATACATCATTATTAACTGTAGTCATAGTGTTTGCAATAGATCTCAAAAGCCTATTTGTCCCGACTAACTGAAACTTTGTATCCATTGGTCAATATTGGAAAATCTCCCTTTTAAGCATGCTAGCAAATCCTTTCGGAAATTAGCTTGAAATTTTAACAAAAATAAGTTAAATACATTCAAATCAGTGTCACTGAGACTTAATGGGAGAGTCTCAGTGAAAAATTGAACCTAATGGTAATAATCTGTTCAAAATAGATTTAACAGAAGAAAGAGCATCAGATGTTGCAGAGATACAAAGTGGAAAAAAAAAATCCATGAATCTAGAGGCAGAAGCATGGCCAGGAGAAATACCAAAATAACATGATTGTGAAGATACCATATGACCTGTTTGGCCACATGGAAGATAGGATTATATTTTTCAGTACTTGTTTGGCCTCGTTGAGGATATGACTATACTTTCAATACTTACCACACAAGTAGCACACTGGCAAAATAAGCTTTAATGGAGACTTGAATTTCAAAAAATATGCCCTATGTCTTGATGGTCTGAAAATAGAGCATATGATGAATTCTTGATGTGTCCAGCAATTTTATCTCATAGGTATTTGAAGAAGCATTGAAGGAAAGGGTTTCTCTGGAATTAGGATTGTCAAGAACATGCATTGCACATAAGGTATTTTGATTTCAACTAACATATAGCAAAAATGGTTTGTAATTATCTTGTGGATTAAATACTAAAATATAGATATGGACCACACTATAAAGGTGGATTTATAACTGGCTGAATAACTGAACCCAAAGTCTTCATTGGTGGATCATTGTTAACCTGAATAAAAGTCTCCAGCGCCTCACCACAGAGTTCTATATTTGTTCGTGTTCCTTTCTATATGCTGAGAAATTATATGGATGAAGACATAATAGTCTTGCTTGTAGAATTTGCTGACAACTCAATTCTGAGATGAGAATAGGTAAGATGGGTCAAAGACTCAAGATTCAAACTCATTTATAAGTTGGAAGAATGCCCCCAAAGTGACAAGATGAAATCTAATGGAGTAAATTATGAAGTTCTATATATTGATTTAAAAATAGAAACATTCAGGCTGGGCATGGTGGCTCACGCTTATAATCCCAGTACTTTGGGAAGCAGAGGTGAGAGGATTGCCTGAGCCCCCCGGGTTTGAGACCAGCCCAGACAATTTGGAGAGACCTCATCTCTACAATAAATCAAAAAGTTAGCCGGGTGTTGTGGCACATATCTGTAGTTCCGGCTACTTGGAAGGCCGAGGTGGAAGGATCGCCTGAACCTAGTAGGTCGAAGCTGTGGTGGCTGTGAATGTGCCATTGCACTCCAACCTAGGTGACAGAGTAAGACTCCAACTTAAACAAAAACAAAAACAAACAAAAATAGAAGCATTCATAGAATTTCTACTATACAATTCATAGTAGGGAATGGCTCAGTATCATAGTATTATTATTAAGAATCTCTTGGCTTTTTATTTTATTGCCAACTCAACAAGGGCCAACAATATTATGTAGCAGCTAGAAAAGCAAATGACAATCTTGGGTTGCATTAAAAGAAGTACAGAGTACGGGAAAAGGGGACTAGACCATTACAAAAGCACTCTGTTAAATTTTATGTACTGCTTATTTTTATTGATGAACTTCTAATGTCCAGAGGTGAAGGCCTGGGTAACATCATGTCACATGACAGATGATGGAACAAACTAGGGCTACTAATTCTAGAAGAGAAGAAACTCAAAAGGAATACAAAAATGTCTCTATTTTAAGAAATATCGTGTGAAAGAAGAATTAGACTTCCTCTGTAAATTTGGTACCTAACATAGCCTAGTATGTAGTAGATAAAAAAAGTTAAAATAATGCATTCATTGACTAATTATTTACTGGCTTACCAGGTATTTTAAATGCTGGAATTACAATACTGAGCAAAACATAGACTCTGCCCGTATAGAACTTACATTCTAATGTGAGGAGAGACACAATAAACTGGAGAGATAGTTAACTAATATAGTGACAGATAGAGAGTTAGTACAGTGGTTAAAAGAGCAGGCTCTGGAACTACACTGCCTGGATTCAAATCCTTACTCACCCACACTTACAAGCTCTGTGACCTTGCACAAGTTATCTACTCTTTCTGTGACTCAGCTTTCTCATACGCAAAATGGAGTTACTAATAGTTCCCAATCAAAGAGTTCTGTGTGAGTTAAATGTCATTCCACGTAAAGTTCTGTGGACAGTGCCTGGCATAAAGTGAGTATTCGGTAAATAATAACCATTATTATTTTAGTCATAAGTGCTCTGAGTTACATAAGGTATAGAATGGTGACAGATAAAAGAATGGGGAAAAGAATATCATTTCAGAGAGTCACGTGTGGAAGGTACATGTTGGCAGATCGTAATTGTAATGCGTTGTAGCTCTACATATTTTGCACGTTTATCTGGCCCTGTTTTTCACCTCTCTTTTACTTGCCTGGATGATCTCTGTTTACCTTTTGAAACCAAGCTTAGATAGCACCTTACCTGTAGGACTGACTTGATTCCCTTTGCTGCTAGAGCTGACTACTCTTTTCTCCACGCTACTTTTAATTTATCACAAAGTATTACATTGAAATGTTTGAAGGTCTAAGGCATAATGGTTATGATCCCAGGTTTTGGAGTCAGATAGAACTGAGTTTGAATTACTATTCTGTCACTTACTGGCTATTTGGCCATGAATAATCGGTAAGTCTCTGCAATCTTTTGCTTCCTTATTTGTAAATTAGGGATAATAATACATAGTCTATAAGCCATTTGTTAAGAATTAAATAAGAAAATGTATGCAAGAGGCAGGATAGGACTTTAAACCCAGCTCTGCCACTTAGATATGTGGACTTAAACTAGCCATTCAGCTTCTCACAGTTTCATTTTCTTAATCTGCAAATGGGGGGATTAAGTCCTTTTTTGGAAGTTGTGAAAATTAACCTGAGCCCGTGGGATCAAGACCTGCCCGGGCAACTTGGCGAGATCTCATCTCTACAATAAATCAAAAATTAGCTGGGTGTGCTAGTGCGCGCCTGTAGTTCCAGCTACTTGGAACGCTGAGGTGGAAGGATCACCGGAGCCCAGCAGGTCAAGGCTGCGGTGGCTGGGAGTGGCCACTGTACTCCAGTCTGGGCGACAGAGTGAGACTCCAACTCAAAAAAAAAAAAGAAAATTAAACGTAATGTCTATAAAGTGCCTGGAACACAGGCACTCAATATATGCTTGACAATTTGAATTTAATTAGCAATCAAAGTTTTCAGAAAGTGTTGCCTTTTGAAGTCATAGTTCCTTGTTATGAGGTGGTCATAGGAGATAGTAGTATGTGGAGAAGTTGTAGAGAGGATTCCTGCTGAGGAATAGTGTATAGACAAGGTCAGGGCTTCACAAACTTTGATCCATGGACCAGCTACCCCATCCCCATCAAGTCTAATTTGATAAGTCTGGGGTGACAATCACCCATCTAGGTAACTACTAAATTGCCTTCATCTCAAAGGTTAATGATTCTGGAAATTAGAGTTTAGCTCATAAGTCATGAACTTTGTTAATCCCACCAAATGAACTCCCCTCTAAATCTTTTGTACCCAAGCTTCCACTATTTGCACCCACACATATTACCAAATAGTTTCTTAACTACAATAAACCTAAGAACAATGATTTTAATTTATCTTCATTTACTTATTTACCCTTAATTTTAAATATAGTCAAACATTCAAGAATCACAATTTCTTGGTGTGTCAGAGAATTCGTTAATCTTAGTTTAAGTTTTCCTATTATTCAATACCCTTACTTTTTACTTAATGCTATGCTATCATTGTTAAACCTTTCCTGTGGCTTCTTCTCAAATCTGAAGTTTCAGAATTAGAAGTTGCCAAAGTCAACCATGATACAAGTTTAGAAGGTAAGAGCACTTACAGCGTATGACCTTGAGCAAATGCCTTTATCCTGCTGCATGTCAGCTTCCCCATCTGCAAAATGGGGAGAGGAAAATGCAACTAAGGAATTACTTTCACAGCATTTTAAGTATGAGAAAGTGCTATCATCTACTTTGTAGTTTTTATTATTTTTGATATTCCAATTTTTTCTAACTATTTCACATCTGGATTTATTTATAATTTTAAAAGATTTATATTGTTTTTAATTTTTAGAAAGCCAAGATACTAAGGTACAGAAAGTTTAACCCATGGTAGAAATTTACTTTGTTTAGTACTAATGTATAAAAGACATAATGAAAAAAAAAATGTAGTCAGGGACTCTGGACAAAGAAAAGGGAAGTTGAACAAGAGGGAATTATTCTAAGAAAAGAAAGGTTTTGTTCAACAGTGTGGACTCATTGAAAATATTCAGGAAACAGCTGAAGTTTTGAACTCTTCTTCTTGGGAAAGTATTTTATAAATGCTTACTTCTAATTTTTATGTATTTGGATATTATGGCTCCTAAGAGCTTCTTTTTATGTCCTTGCAACATGGACACGTATGAGCCAGTTATGATAATATGATTCTTATCAGGGTCTTTGACAGTCTATTTTGAAGAATTTCAAAGCAAAACTATGAAGAGTATCTCCTTATACTCTATTCTAATATCTTTAAAAAATACTTTAGGATCAAGAAATATCTGGGTTTTAAATAAAAGGAGCTATAAACATACTGAATTTTATTATAACTGACAAATTTTATTAAGTTTTTATAATGCTTGTGTCTTTCCACTTTAATTTTTAGTATTTCTTTGTCCTACAGGAAAGACACTCTTGGTTATAGTTTGACAAGCCAACTTTTTTTCTAATTTTTTTCTGCATTATTTAGTTGCAGAGAGTGGATCAAATTTAACAAAGTTAAGAGAGATAATCTCTTGCTCAAAGTAACAAATTCTGCATCATTTCCAATTATGCCAAGAACCAAATAGAACAGTAAATCAGAATTTTTCCATCCTCTAGAAGAAGCACTTAATTTTAACTGAATGTCAAATTGTTAAAGGTAGCAAAGATGGAGTGTATGCAAAAGCACTTGTGAAAGAATTATGATCCTATTCTAATTATTCCAATTTACTTTTTTAATGAAAGTATTCTTCTGTAATTATTTTGATAAATTCTCTTAAATGCTTCTCCTTCTTTGCTCCATAGTTAGTATCCCACTGGTAGCTAGTGTAGGCAGTTGCCAGAATTATCTTTGTAGTCAGTCACCAAGAAGTTCATAATTTTGCAAGTGACCACATGAAGGATGCAAATATCCCCAGATTCCTTGAGGAATTAGTCTAGTTGCTTGGCTTTCAAGTTATTTGACCCATAAGAGGACATGAAAAGAGGCTCCATCCATAAATTTCTATGCATGTATGACATCTTTTTAGCTCTTTCTTTGCTGGTGAATTTTGATTACCTAAACTTTATATTTCTGGTCTTTAAGTTAGCAGTTTGAAGTTTAATTTTTAGAGAGGCATACTCAGCTGAAATAGTCACCATGTCACTTAATGTTTTAGTTTCTAGAGATATTTATTTGTTTATGCACTTAATTGTTTCCGAAACTCACATGACTTATGGCTATTTAAGCTACTCAAAGGAAACCCTTTGCTCTGCTCCCAGAAATAAATGTTGCTTTGAGTCAGCATAATACTCTTTTATTTAGAGTCTTGCTCAGTGCTCTCAGAAACCACTTGGATAGTACAACCCATATTTGTATTTTAGCATCTTATTCATGAAATAATCATGGGACATTTTTGTTACATATTTTGCTGAAATAAACATACCTCATGTGTGTGCAATGCATATTCTTCACAACTTTAATTCCAGGGAAACCCTTTTCTTCATTACTTCTTTAAGTGCCTATGAGGTAAACTGTTAGGTAAATCAAGAATTAATCATATGTTTTGCTTTCAGAGCACTGAGACTTTAGGCATATTTTTTGAAAACTCATTAGGGTTTATTTTGCCAATGTGTCACTTGTGTGGTAAGTTTTGAAAGTATAATCATATCTTCCATGTGGCCAAACTGGTCATATGAGATTATTACAATCATATTATGTTGGTATTTCTCGTCACCATATTTCTGCCTCTAGATTCATGTTTTTTTTTTCCCACTTTGTATCTCAGAACATCTGATGTTCTTTCTCTTGTTAAATCTATTTTTGAACAGATTATTACCTTTAATTGCAGTTTTTCACTGAGTACCATCCCATCAAGCTTCACTGACATGTACTCAACTTTATGTAACCTATCTGTGTGAGAATTTCAACTTTGTTTCATTTATCACTCATACTCTTGCCATTGGTATAAGACATCTGAGACTAAAACTATAGTTCCCAGATATCTCTTATTATTTTCTCATGGGAATTACTGAGATAATTTTCCAAATGCTGTTTTTCTTTCCAAATGCTTTTTTGGGGGGCTTTGTCACATCCAGGCACACAATATTTAAAAAGCATTTTCCCTCTTTTTGTAGAGTTTCAATTTAAAACTTTCTCAATCAGGTTAGAAAACCTCCATGCAAACATTTTCTCACAGGTTTTCCTAAGATGAACATTATCCATTACATGACATTCTGTTTGTTGACACTTCTATTTTTCTCTTTATGTGCTACATGTGTGTTTATTCTTTCTAATTACCTGTGGTATGTGGAGGTGTTCCTTAAGCCTTTTCTCTCTTTCCTTCAGGAAAATCACACTACATTGATAACACTAGTAATTGGTGAACTCCACAGTTAGGAATACAAACCTAAGACATACCTTGTAAGTCAGTGAAACAGTGTTCTTACTTTCTGGATTTCAAGTTGAACTATTATCCCTTATGATTTCGTTTGCAGATATCCCTCCACCCTTGCCGCCGTGTAAGCTGCTTGTGTAAACAACTACAACAATTATGATTTATTATGCCTGTTTGATAGCTAGGGTCTTGGCAATGATTGCTACTTTTGGAGTCAATATTATGTGATCTTTCAACTTCATTCATTCATATTTTCCACCTTTAAAACTACTTGGATCCTTCATGGCAAGCTGCAAGTTTCAACATTCTATTGCATTATGTAGTCATGGAGTTGGAAGGGATTTTTATAGCTCATTCAGTCATCTCTTTGCTCAAAGAATAGCAAAACTATCAAATATCGCATATTTATTGTATCCACCTACCAACTTGATTGAAAGGGAATTTTACCTGGAGGTATCTAAAATTTGATGCTACAAGAGAGATGCTTTTATCAGAGCTGGTAATTTAAGTTCACATCATTCATTTGTTCATTCAATATTCAACAAATATTTATTAAGTACCTATTATGTTAGAGGCATTATGTTATTGTGATGGGTGTTAGGAATATCACGGTGAACAAGACAGACATGATCTTTGCTCTCATAGGGAACACAGTATGTTAGAGTGACACACTTCCATCCAATACTCACTCTTTAATTATTTTAGATTAAGGTAAGAGTTAGTATACTCATACTAGGTAGCAGTTAAGGGTGGAATCAGGAAAACGGCATTAGAAAGTTTTTCTACCATTTTCATTTTCAATGTCCCAAGTACTGGAAACTGAATGTCTGGGATTTGGGAAACTAGATGGTAACAAGTAGGATCCAGGTACTCATTGGTCATTAACAAGGCTTCACATGATATTAAATTTGTATCAGGAATAAAAGGAGTGAATCTATTTTTAAGAAATGCCACCTATGCATTTTAGTAAAAGTAACAGATAAAACGCAAATGGGAAGGGATTGGCAATAGTGGGTCATTGCCAGGAGAGGGAGGGATGGGGGGAGCATATAACATCAGCAAGGTCACCTGATCCCAAACTAGGCGAAGTGAGGACCAATGGGAGGTCCAAACTTCACCTGTGCAATGACCACTTATGTACCTAACCCTGAATTGCACCCCACATCTTTAAAATAAAAAATAAAATAAAATGTAAGTGGATATTTGTAGGTAGCTCATCTTCTCTTCGGCTGTTAAGTTCCTTAAGAGTAGTAACCTTATCTACTTTTTTTCTTTTGCTCACATTTTACAGTACAGTTTCTCTCAACATGTAAGCACATAGTATATAATTGGTGAATTAAAATAAAGGCATATTGAAGGACAGAAGAAAGAATGAAAGTTCTTGAGACTACTCTGAGTGTGAGAAAGCTGATTTGAGAATTATTGTATTGAAGTATGAACCCTTTACCCTAATACCAAGTAGTTTTCTCTTGGGATAGTGACAAAGTAGATAAACAACAAAACACTTCAGGAAAAAAAAAGTTCCAGTATACTATTTTTATTAGAAGTGGTTTGCATGTATTTGTGCATGCACACAAGCATATATAGACTAAGAATCTCTTTATTTTTCTTTAAAGCTGTCAGCTTAAATTTTGCCAATTTTGGCAACAGTTTTCACACAACTGTGTCTACTTCCTATTTTCAAGGTGTGGAAGAAAAATTTTTTTAAAGTTTCATTTTGAAATCTAAATGGAAGAGGTGCTTATTACTGAGGTGTCTTTTTTTTCTCTTTACCATGTAAAAAGCTAAAAATGCTCATTTTACTGATGGGAAAACACTTTTATTCACACTGCAGCTGCATTGTGTACATCAACATTTATACTGAGAGGAATAGCAAAAATTCTTGTGATGTCCAAATCAGAATTTGGAAAAAGGAGTGGAAAACTGGTGACTAAATGGAAGCTATTTGGCTCTAAAATTTGATGCAACTCTTCAGGCATTTGAGAGTATCGCAGGCCAGCCACTGATGTCCCACAAGATTTGGGATTTAATAACACAAGTGCATACACATACACACATGCATGGACACACACAGAAAACAGACTGGGGAACTGCCCCCCCCCCGGAGGTAGTCCGAATATCAATAGATAAGCCTCTCTTCCATGGATCCATGGGATCCCATTCACTGCATCTACCAAAAGAACTAGGTTGAGGTTGACAATCCTTCCTGTCAGGGATCTAATTTCATCTCCCCTTTGATACAGAGCAGAATTTTTCAGGGCACCAACTTGGGATTCGGAAATCTGCATTACTCAGATTCAGAGGAAAACCATTTTTCCAAAATATATTTGTAATGGTTACCAACTTGCCAATGCATTTGCTGAGGTATGAGTTTTCAACTCTTTGCAGTTTTATCTCCCATGTGCTTCAAGGACTTCCCCAGCACCATGACACTTCTTTCAGCGTGGCACAGCAGGCTAGCACACAATATAGGTAACATATGGTTCCTCTCACCTTCCTTACAGTTAAAGGGGTTTTGAAGCAAATTCAGAAGGAAAAGCATTTCTTACGCCAAATGGCTTTCCCTTTATTCTCCTTAGTAGCAATCAGAAATTCTAGGCAGATATATAGAGGAAAAGGTCATCCAAGTCTGCACCTGCAACAGAAATGCAATTTCCCTGCTTGCCAATGGGTTTGACTCACTGTTGAGCTGATTCCGTTTGTGAACCTGCTGGATTTTGAACTCTTATACAAACGCAACAGTAACAGCAAGCCCAAACGATCCTTGTCACTTCATTATAAAACCACGCATAGGAATGAGATGTCCCAGTGGGTAATGCAGTTACATGTCCAGGCTAAGGTGTTCCAACCCAGCTTTGAAACCTTTAACCATAAATCACATTCACAAGGTTTCATCTATGTCTGTAGCATGCATATGGAGTTACTACATTACTATTGAACTTGGAATAAAAATCTGTTCTTGTGGAGGTTACCATAGTACACAGAGGTTATTCTGTCACCGACAGGAAAGCAAGTATGCTAAAAACGCATGAGCTGTCAAATTGGTGAACATGACCTGGAACATCGGAAATGCATTGACTGCCGCTGCTGTGAGAGAGGAACATTTCAAACTGCGGCTCTTTTCTATGACAAGCAATAGTGCATAGAGTTGGAAGAGAAGGACCATAGGAACCAATTTTAGAAATGAAATCAGGTAATCTCTAATGTCTCTTTCAGACTTAAAAATTTCTAAATTAAGAGCTGTAAACTCTAAGGCTGTCTGGTGCCAGGCAAGTAACAATGTGTGAGGCAGCCAGGTGGAAGACAATAGGGAAAGGCGCTACTTAAGGAAAAGTGAAGAATGTGTTGCTCACCAAAAAGCACTCATATTAAAGTGTAGTGAAAAAAAATAAAACTCTCGGCTACCCATTTCCAAAAACTAAATAGACCGGTAAAAAGATAAATAAATCTCCAGGAAAAATTCAAAAACTAAATAGACCGGTAAATAAATAAATAAATCTCCAGGAAAAATTCAGTTCCTTGGACTACACATTTTTAACTTCTCCAAAATCTTGCTTTTTTTTTTTTTTTTTTTGAGTTGGGAGTCTCACTCTGTCGCCCAGACTGGAGTGCAGTGGCTGCTCCCGGCCACCGCAGCCTCGACCTGCTGGGCTCCGGCGATCCTTCCGCCTCAGCCTTCCAAGTAGCTGGAACTACAGGCGCGCATTACCACGCCCGGCTAATTTTTTTTTATTTATTGTAGAGATGAGGTCTCACCAAGTTGCCCAGGTGAGTCTCGAACCCGCGGGCTCATGCAATCCACTCACCTCAGCCTCCCAAAGGCGCGGGATGACAGGCTGAGCCACCGAGCCCGGCTGCTTTTTAAAAAAAATAAAATTTCAAATGAGAATTCCAAGTTAAAAACTTGCCTCATTATCAGTGGGAATTAGCTGAATTTCTCAGGCTTTTTTTTTCCTTAGAAGGGTAAACCCAGAAGAAATAAATGAATGTATATCTAAGCATATACAGTATTAAAATTTGCAAAACTTTTTGGGGGGCCATATACTTATAGATTTTTCACTTTTGTCAAAGTACTTGCTTTCATCATGATTTAGTCTTGCTGGACTCTCTTTTGTAGATCATTATTACAGATCAGATGAATATTATGATTGCTTACCTGGAAACTCGGAGGAATAATTAGGGAGTGAAACCAGAGGGAGGAGGCCAATGGAAGGCGGATTCTGTGATGTAAGCTGAAGTGCTAGGGGTATCTAGAAGGCAGTGTAGGGGAGGGGGTCTGTGGCAGACAGAGAAAGATTCCACTGTCTAGGAGGGAAGAGGAATACAGATTTTGAGAAACTCAGTGTACTGCACATGCCTTTTGACCTTATCTTTTTCCTTTCTCCACGAGATACTTACTTCTTGCTTGCAACAAGAAGAGGAAGTCTCCACAGGGAGTTCTCCGGAGTCTCACTATGGATCTTCCATTTCTTGTAAGGCTTTTAAATTAAGGCAAGGATTTATTCTGCATGATGCCTGAACTCCTCTCTTTACTCAAAAAATGGTCTATAAGGAACAGTTTGGGCACAGTGGGAGGAAGTTGGGCTGTAGCTCCCTAGGATAAATTAATGGATAAATTAAATGCTTCCGTTTGGGGCAAGTAAGACAGACAGTATCTGGCATCTTTTGTTAGAAATACATTTAAATTAAAAATCTTTCAAATAACTGTATTCCGGTTCTTTGTGTACACAACCAGGTGTTCCATCAGGTTCCAAGTCACTCTAGAGTAATATGCAATTATGTGTGCCTCTTGCGTCTCTCTGCAGTTTCTTTCTGACTTATGCACCAAAAGAGGCTCTAAGGGGGGAGCTTGGAGAAGTTAATGATCAGCCAGGAGGATATATTTACACTATGCTGACAAATGAGAAAGAGTCAGTGCAAAAGTCAATGATGGGGCTCAATGAACTAAAAGTCACTTGCTGGGCAATGGAGGAACATTTGCTTGCAAATTTGTTTTAAGGACCAAAGACAAGCACTGCGAATTTAGACAATATTTTACACATGCTTTATCTTGCTGTCAGACATAATTTTTTTCTACATAAAATTTCAATCCTAAATTGTTTCAAAACTCCAACCTCACAGCTCAAGTCCAGGTTTTATTATTTTTTAAGAAGCAGTTTTATGTATCATTGGTATTAATGAAAACATTATGTTCAATTCTTAAGTTGAATTGTGGATTTGAAATATGAAGTTCTCAGAACAATACGCTCAAGTTCAAAACTGATGTCTTTGTAGCTGTGCCTATTCAGAGCACGAAGATGTATAGAAGTAAATGCACATTTGAATGTGCAGGTTAGACTTTATCATTAAGGCTGATTATTTATACAAGCAGAGCAAGCAGAGTGCTGTCAAAATGTTTTTAAATAAAACAAACAAGTAACTGCAGAAAGGTATGGTTTGCAGCAGGAATACTTGGTATAATCGGGATCCTTTTTCTTTAATAGAAAGAGCTGGACGCTGCTGCCCCTGCAAGCAAAGCGCTTTGGAACAGCTGGGCAAATGCTGCAGGAGGGGTGCAGCTGGACTCTTCTTCTCTGGAGAGTAACATGGATCCCTTGGAGGGAGACTCAGCTGGCTAGGAAACCTCCAATGCACTAGCAAGCTCAGTTCTCCCAGTTAACCACACAGTATTTTCCAGAAACCATATTTTCCAGTAACCTTGAATAATATGAACTTTCTAAGCTGACTGAAAAATAAAATAATCTGCTCCTAGAAAGGAGCAATAAATGTGTTTTACATATTAGTTATATTAAATATATGACTAAAATATTTTTAAAGTAATGGTGATGTGTGTAGCAGATAGTACTGTAATGCTCTGATTACAAAGAATCTAGGCTCTGTCACTTCTTAGTTGTGTAAATTTGCACAAGTGTCTGAATTTTATTGGGTCTCAGTTTTCTCATCTGCAAAATAGCAATGATAGTGACATTTTTGTTTTTTTTTTTAGATAAATGCTCATTCACAAATGGACAGCTTTTTTCCCCAAGTTTAGAGAAAATTTCTTTAATATACTTGTTGCTAGTGTTACAGTCTGGCTATTTATTATAGAACGTGCAAGGTACTGTCAATGAAACGATTTACTTTGCTGGATAAATCACTTTTGGTGGGTCCAGGTTTAACTCCATAAATGTTTACACTCTGAAAAACTGTTCCTAACTGCTTCAATCTTCAATTTCCCTTTAACTTTGGCACCTGACAATCTGTAATCCTCACTAATTTTTTGTTGAACCAATTCTTTAATTTCTTGTTGATCGGAATGTCGCTGTTTATATGGTCTGTGGAGCTCCAATTCTATAGGAACCTATCTCTTTATTGCCAAACACTGTCTTTTGCCAAGTATAGAATATTTTTGGCCTGACTAGGTATACTTTGGGCTTATTTACAATCCATAATGGTAGCTATAATTATTTACACATTTGAAAGAAAGTATTAGGTGCTTAATGAATATCCGTTCTTTTGCTCTTAGTTAATAACAGAACCCAATTTTATTCTGGAAGGTCTAGGAGGTATAAGTGAAAGATGGAATGGGATTTTCAGGACCTCTTCTTAAGAAAAAGATAGCATTTGGTATATATACTCTTTTCCCTTCTCATTTCTTGCTTCCTACTGATTATATAGACATGATGCCCAGAGCCCCAGTTGCCATATTGTACTACAAGATAATCATGAGTGTAGAAACCAGTGCAAAAGATGATGAATTATAAACATAAAATGTCAGTCTTTGTGACTTTGGAGTTACCTTTATCATCTCTGAATTGCCTTCCTTGGAACATCTTCTATGTTAGACAAAATTAATTTTTAAAATCTTGTTTAAACCCTGCTCTTTAAGGTCTCCTATGGTTTCTAGATGATACAGCACACTTTCCTGAGCATGGGTTCTGAGGCCACAGCCAAGCTAGTAATATTCTAGTAGTGGTTATATTGGTCATGCAGAGGAAAGATGCAAAAAATATATTCTAAATATCACTGGGTCAGTGTGGATGGTAAAGTTTACTTTTTTTTTTAGTACAAAGGCTCTCCCTGTCCCTTTCCCCAAAAGCATTTAATTCAAATGAAAAATGCTGTGAATTTAGGCCATTGCTTTTATTGAGATAATTTCTCTAGACTAGTGTCAATGGATCAACATCAGAAGTTGGAAGACTTTGTGTTAGTATTCTACATGTTTATGACCCCAAAGTGATACCACCACCAAACTTCAAAAAGCAAAAATTCAGGGAATAAAATAAAAGTATAATCTTGAAGTTTTGCTTAAATACATGTAGATAAATCTCAAAATTGAGATTAACAAAAGCTCCTTTGCCCTTTTAAGTGATTGTCAACATTCCCCTCCACCCATGATATTCAAACTTTCAAACCTATGTTCTTTTTTTATATAAAAAAATTTAAGTTTGAAATGAATACAGATTCACAGAAAGTTGCAAAGATAGTACAGAGAAGTCTTGTGTACCCTTCACTCAGTTTCCCTCTAATGGACACATCCTAAGTAACTGTAGTAAGTACAGTATCAAAATCAGGAAATTGGCTTTGGTACGATATATGTGTATAGTGCTATGTAAGTTGATCACACATGTAGATTTGTGTATCTACTGCCATAATCAAGATACAGAATTCTTCCATCACCACAAAGATCTCCATGTTACTCCCTTTATAATTAAACCCACATCTCTCCCACACCATCTTTAACCCCTATAAAGCAATAATCTGTGTTTTCTATCTTTATACTTTTGTCATTTTGTGAATAATATATAAATGGAATAATAAAGTTGTGACCTTGTGAGGTTGGCTTTCTCCACTCAGAATAATGCCCTTCAGATTCATCCTGGCTATTGGGTGCACCAGTAGTTTGTTCCTCTTTATGACTGAGTAGTATTCTATGCCATGGATACACCATGGCTTGTTTAAACTATTCACACATTGAAGCATTGGCATTGTTTCTAGTTTTGGGCTATTACAAATCAAAATGTTACAAACAATGGCATACAGGTTTTTGTCCAGGCATCACTTTTTATTTCTCTAGGATAGATGTCCAGGAATGCAATTGCTGGGTTGTATGGTAGTTACATGTTTAGCTTTTTAGAAAACTGCCAAACTATTTTTCAGAGTGACTATACCACTTTACATTCCCTCCAAAGGCCTTCTGGTTAGCCATCCTGCCTTTCCTTGGATCCTAAGTTTCCTAGTCAATCTGACTTTCTTTCCACTTTTCAGAACCTTCTTATGTTTGCCTTGCATATAATGTTCAAGGTTTAGTAGTACTTAGCAGGAGGAATAGAAAATAGTACGACTATACCATCTTCCTGGAAGTGAAAGTCTTCTCTGTTTGTTTGGGGTTTTTTTTGATGAACACAAAAATCTCACACTGTCTTTCAATGTTATATGACATTTCAAAATAATTTTAGTCATGATTAAAAAATAGTTAAGACAAATTTGTTTTCTTTTCAAATTAACACACCAACCTTCTTTTTTTGCTGATATTTTTATATACCACCCACTTCCTTGAGACTCATTGCTCCATATATTTTCAAAATTTTGACAGTTTAAGTTTCTAATACCTTTGTTTTTATTTCCAGTCATATCATCATTTCGTAGTTGAACTGCTCTTTTGATACTTGTAACCAATTATGAACCAAATCACCAAAATCAGTGTCACATTTTAGGCCTAGTTTTTTAGAACAAAGATGTTCAATTTCGGATAAGTTTGGATAGTCATCAGATAAGCATCCACATACTTAATCAATGCTTAGTTGAACCCGCAGTCTTCAGTGAGATTTTGAGGCCTGTCCATCAAAAGAGATTTGCTTTTATCAGTGTATGATTTGATTCAAATGAACCTGCTAACCCTGTTGCTTTGCAAAAGAATATACCAACTTGGAAGCTTCAGGCTTGGAATGGGTGTATGACATTTCATATAAAGTTTGGAAATATCTTATCACACTATACCATTTGCCAAATGTAATTACAAAGGGTTATTAGATGAGGTTCAATTTCAGCACAGCTCTACATAAAGGGGACAAGATTGCTTTATTCCCTCTTGTCTTAAAAAGAGATGTATTTGTATTTTCCCTAAAATCTGTTTTTCCTATGGAATATTTAAGATTATTGTATGAATCTTCAACTGCAGTAGAAACATAAAAACTTTTATAAGTGTTTTCATCATGAGATCTATAATCACACACACACACACACACACACACACACACACACACACACACATTCTTTATGCATATATTTTTGGTTGGTTTTTGAGGTTAGTTGATTTTAAAGACTAGCAAGAAAGCAATAGTATATAGGGGACAATTCAATAAAAGAGAACAAAAAGTCAAACTTTCCAAATGGCTATTTTATTAGATTTTGTTGTTCATTAAATTTATCCTTATTTTCAGACCAAAATATTCACTTTGTTTGCTATATTTTTGTGTATTTTTTATATTTCATATTTTTGGTAAACTCCTTGACATCATTTTTTTTTTAGGGGAGGTGGATGTCCAGTATACAGCATATGGGTCAAAAGGGAGAGTTCTCTTTGTGGTGCCAATCTGAATCCTTTAAATTTTGATATTTTTAGGTTGTGGGTTTTTTGTGTCATAGAAGTCTAAATTTTTATTCTATTTTTTAGTGTTTTTTTCCCTAAAATAGTGATAATAATTAAAAACAAGTGCCAAAACCCTAAAAAAACTCTTTCATTTTTTCTATTCCTTTTCTATCTCCTGCTCTTCATCAGTAATCAGAACTTCAGTTACTTTTATGAAATGTAACCTCTAGCCTTTTCTGCTCTTTTTAGGGAAAAAGATAAACTCCAATGACTTGAAATTGAGAATGTGGATCCAGCTTTATTTGTTCACACACACATTGTAAAGTATTCCTCATCTTCCTTTTAGCCTACATGCATGCAGTATTGTGTGGTAAAGGTGCACGAACCCAGGCTCCCACATCATCGTCAGTGGCAAAAGTCAGGGTGATTTTTATGACAAAACACGAATGCCAAATCCAGCCTCTCTCCTCTGGTAAAAACCAATCATTCCACTCAGCACTAGCTGAAGTACAGAAAAGCAAACTGTAGCACTTCTTGGAAAGAGATAATTTTCTTCTCTCTCTCACTGCCTTTCTCCCTTTTCCTCCTTTTCCTGCTCCTCCTCCTCCTCCTCTTCTTCCTTAATTAAATGAATCAAGTGAGGCTCATGCCTGTAATCCTAGCACTTTGGGAGGCCAAGGCAGGAGAATTGCTTGAGCCCAGGAGTTCGAGACCAGTTGGGGCAATATAGCAAGACCTCGTCTCTACAAATAATAAGAAAATTAGCCAGGCGCGGTGGCATCTGCCTGTAGTCTCACCTTCTCAGGAGGCTGAGTTGGAAGGATCACCTGAGACCAGGAGGTCAAGGCTGCAGTGAGCTGTGATCATGCCACTGCACTCCAGCTTGGGTGACAGAGTGAGACCCTGACTGAAAAAAAAAATTAAGCAAGTTTATTTTTCTCTTTTCAAAGATGACTAATATGATGATTTTCACTGAAGTCAGTGTTTATGTAGCTAACCAACAGTGCTGTCACTAACAGCTACTGCTTCTGCCGCAAGATTTTCAGTGTGGAGTGCTTTCAGCATCTGTGTCGAATACACTTCTCTTCCAGGTTTTCTGAAACATTGGAAATTCCCAGTAGTGATCCCAGGTATCATCCCAAGGGCCACAGATCAACTTTGGTTTTTCAGTTTCCTTGGTTATATTGCTGCCTATGGAGCGAGGGTTTTGTTTTGCCAGTTTTTAATTTCTGTCCCGTATTAAACACTAGTTGTTACTAGTTTCAGCACATCTTTCTCAAATGTTGTATCTAAGTTTCCTATCAGCTCAGCAGTCCCACTTCTCATGCATTTTTTTATGAGCCTCAAATCTAGCAATGTGATCAAAGAAAGACAGACTTCATTCTACTCTTGGTTGCATCAGCAGTATATTTGGGTATGCATTCTTCCAGCTTCCCTTGGATCCTTAGACAATTAGAGTTGCGGCTTCCTTGCAGCTCTTCCTTAGCTCAGGGTGTGTCATTCATAGTCTTACTTGTTCATCTGGGATTGGGAAGCATGCTGAAGCTTATTCAATACTATGTTTAGATATTTGTTAAACTCTCCTTCGAAAACAAGGGCGATATCACTAAACACTATCTGTGGTTTCACAAACCTATGGACATTTTCATTCCCCATATTTAACAAAAGGTAAATTATGGATTTCAAGAAGTGACATTAAGTCTTTGGTTAAACCTATGCTCTCCAAAAAAACCTGGCTCTCAATATAATTGTTCAATAAACCCGGAGAGGGTTTAGAGGCCTCTAAGTACTTTAGGAATCTACCAACTAGCATTTCCTCCAATGTGTTAACTGCCATCTGGTTATACTCTGGCAGTCCCCTTGATCCAGCTATGCTTTGGAAAATCCTTGAAAAGGAGACCATGATCTCATCTTGATACTGCACCTTTCAGAGAGTTATGCAGAGTAAAGACCAAAGGTCACTGAATTGAATCTTATCAAAAGTGCTCTTTTACGTGGCTTCATCTGATACACTTTATGCAGTCAGACCAGAGCTGCCAGAGTCAATTTTTGAATTGAAGGATAATAGTACTTGGTACTATTTTTCAAAATTTCCATCAAATTATCATATACAGTACTTTGCAAGTTGTTCTAGTGGCTGGCAGAACTGTCTGGGGTCTCCATGAGTTTCTGAAATATGAGGATAACCAGTAAGTAGCTGTTTCTTCCTGGTCATCATTTCTGAAATTTCATAAATAGAAGCAGCTAGGATGGGAAAAGCCCAACATACATTTGAAGCCATTCTAGGTTCAGCACTTAGGCTTCCTATCAAACATTGTAGCAGGGCAGTCAAGTTGATGTCTCATCAATGGCAACTTCAGAGAACAGTTTTCAAAATCTGCCCTCAGTTATACTTGTGTATCAAACAACTAACACAGGGGTCTTTGATCAATTCTATTAAGGTAAACATTGCCTGTATGATGAGAGATAGGAGCTTATTAGGCTTCTGTTCTCCCAAGGTATAGGCAAAAGCCATCACAGTGGTTTCCTGTTATGACTAAGGGTTCTTGTTATGTTCTTTAACAGAGAGAAGGACATGTGGGACACTGTCATCTTTACATCTGGTAGTCAAAAGTATCATCATTTTTATCATTCCTTGCTAGTGTTTGTGTGAGAATTGGAACCGCAATTATAGTGCTTCCTTGGCACAGAACTTGCTGTGTGTGTGAGGGCCATCTTTGTTCTGCTGTCTCTTAAGCTTTAATGACCAAATCTATTTTTTTTTATCACAGACATTGGACCAGAATTTTATTCCTTATGGGACCACTTCATCAAAGTCACTGTTTATTACTTCAACTGTGACTACAAAAAGAGCAGGACTCATGTGTGTGTCCATGTACTGATAACACAGGGCCATTTTCTTCACCAGATTCTGTAATGTAACCACTCATACCTTATTATCTTGATAATAGGTTGCTCCATAGACTACCTGCAAAATAAATTGCCTTTCAGACTCTTTGTCAAAGCTTGCTTTGGTGAACTCCAGTAGTTCAAGAGTGTCTTAGTAGCAACTAACTTCACATTGCTGTTAGGATCATCTTACCTCTGCCAAGAATGTGGTAGTCAGAATCTCTTTAGATTTATCCCATAGCTGTTCCTTGTAAATACCTTGGCAGATGTAACAAATTGCATCCAACGTTGACTCTTCCATGTGCTCGGGGCTGTTGAGGTTTGTGACATTGACTACCAGCTGAAGAATAAGTTCAGATCACTGGTTAACTGGTATCTCTGAACAACCAATATCAGCTATCATAGTGATCAAGAACTAAGCTGATAGGCTTCCTTTGCCAAAAGTCCACAGTGCTATTCTCAGCTTCTTCACCAATGAACATTAATGGTAAGACTTTCTGCTAATGTTGTACCTTGATGTTTGCATCCTTAGGTGTCAAAGAGTTCTTGATTCATAAACCAGCGGAATCCTGCCAGTCTGGCTGTTTTCTGAATTTTCTGGCATTCTGGAGAGTTCCAGAAGAAACTTTGACAAGTTCTACTGTCCCACACTCCAAGTTCTTCTATGCAGCTTCTAATTCAAGCAGAGATGGAGACATAGTTTTCACCTTGGATCAACTCCAAGGTGAATTTGGTAGTAGCAGCTTCCCCCCAGAGGACACACACTTCTCAGGTGACAGCTCTGACAAGAGATAAGGGTTGGGAATTGAGTGGCAATGGAGGGTGTGAAGAAGATCAAAATCACTACAAGTTCATTCCTCTTCTCCTTTTGGGAAGTGCTCCATTATCCTTTTTCATCCACTCTTTCCTTTCCTCCTTCTTTCCCTGCTGTTAGCAGTGGTGATTGCCTTTCTGTTGGAGGTGAAGCAGGAAGCTTAGGGACAGCTCAGAGCATGGCTACAGCTTAGCTGGTGAGAAGAGAAAGAAGAAAGGGAGGCAGAGAGTGAACAGCAGCTAGCAGGGAGGGAGAGATCCACTAATCTTTAGATTACAGAAAATAAAAGCTAAATCATGAATACCAGAGGTCATTAAAATGACATATAATTTGTGTGAGAATGTGCATGAATATCAATGCTTGGTTCATTGTCTTGGCCAAGTGCCCAAGTAGGTGATGATATCTTATAACCTCAATGATTTCCTTAAAGGAAGTTACATTATAAAAGAACTTACAGCCTGCAATTCACCCAAAGTTTCTTCGTGTCAACCTATGTGAGAGAATGAAACTTTATTGAATAAATGCTTTGGTATTTAGACAAGTGACAGGAACTTTAAAAAACTGCTGTTTATATGGTACTAAAGGACCATACATTAGACTTTTCAGCCAGAATTGCACAAATGTGCAATACAACTATTGGCAGTGTCATCTGCAATATATGGAAATAAAAGGATTGACTGGTTCTTTGCCAAGTCTTAGACTCATCCCGTATAGAATGGAAAGACAGGGATAGTAATTACATGCATTAAAATGTCATGTTAGCATGCACTTCAAATAAAGTTCAAGGTTACAAGGGCAGAATAACTCCAGGAGAAAAAAAAAACAATTTTATTTGCTTTCAAACTGTCAACATTTAGTGGCTAGTCATTTTCGTATATCAGCATGGTACAGCTAGCTGGAACAGAAATAATATAGCAGGTAGGAACTGACACAACATAATTCAAGGGCTTCATCCTGAAAGGAGCAGATGACACTGGTATAGTCAAGCAGTAAAAGTCAGAAAGCAGGTTTCAAAGATACTTTCTGGAGGAAAGATTTGGCAGCTTGGGAAGGACTAGACAGGAAATGAATTCAGCACAGTAGAGCTAGGAACATGCTTTACACTAGACACAGGCAAGTCGTTACACATCTGGGTTTATATTTTGTTGAATTTAGACAGAAATTACTTGAAAGGTTTGTGTTGAGAAAAAAGTCTTTCCGCAGAAGCAGTCCGATTTGTGGTTGTAGTCAATGGTGGCAGAGAGGTTAGGGTTACTTATTATCATAGACATGCAAACTGTGTTTCCTAAACTTGGCAATAAAGTCTGTGGAGCTGGTGAGTACTTTCCACAAGGTAGGTTTTTATTAAATATTAGTGGGTTTGATCTGTGCTATCTGCCCCATACTTTTAGAGTGTCCAAGTGTCTATCTCTGGAAAGTCACAAGCTAAACATGAAGTGTGCAGTCAGTAAGTATTAATAACTCCATTACCTTCATAATACATATTTTCTAAAACCTACTTTAAAATTCTGAAATGAGTTCATACATACTGTAACCTACAACCACACACTATTTAAACAAGCAACAATACAATGTTCCAACAATAATATAAAAGGTAAATAAGTGGAAAGTAATATGTGTCTAAGTAGGCAAATACCCAGGCAAAACCACTTGAGAAGACATAATAAAGTAGATGATTATAAATATAGGTAAAATCATTATGACATGACAGCTACCAAGGTTCAGTTTGTATGTACCAAATGCCAAACACCTAAATACCATGTTTAACTGCTGTTTTTGCCATGATTTGCCCCAAATGGTTAAAAATGCTTATTGAATTTCAAACAAAACAAATAACAATGTTTCCCCAAATTATAGCATACAAGAAGATCTTTCAACTACATAAATGTGTGTTGGGACATTTGAAAACTATTCAACAAATATTTATTGAATACTCACTATGTGCCAGGCACTGTTCTAGGTATTTGAAATATAACAGTAAACAAAAAAGGCAACATCCTTATCCTCAGGAAGCTTACAGATTAGGTGGGGTGGACTAGGAAAGTGGTAGACAATAAATATGATAAACAAATTAAATAGCATAAAGTAGTAAGTGCTTTGTGAAAAAATAGAGCATGGTACAGAGTTGGCATTGCCATGGAGTGGTAGGTGATTGGAATTTGAAATGAAAGGGATTGTGATAAGTTTCATTGAGGAGGTGATAGCTGAACAAAGTCTTGAAGAAGCTCAGGAAGTTCACCATGGATTCCAGATAGAGAACAGATAATAGAAGGATGTAACAAAGGCACTTGACTGTTTATGGTGCAGCAAGGAAACCAGTCTAGCCAAGACCAAGTGTGTAAAGTGAGAAGTAGTAGGACATGAGGTCAGAGACATAATGGGAGAAGGTCATCTTGTGTTAGGCTTTGTAGGCCACTCCAAGTACTTTAAATTCTACTCTGAGTGAGAAGCCATTGCAGAGTTTTGAGCAATGAAATGACATGATACTTGACTTATGTTCTAAATAGATGCTGTGTTAGGAATAGTTGGAGATGGGAGCTGGGGAGAAGACAAGTGTAGAATTAGGGGTTCAGTGGTGAGGACACTGTCGTGATTCAAGCAAGACGTTATTGTGGCTAAACCAGGATTTTAGCACTGGGGATGGTGAGAAATAGCTGGGCTGGGCATACGTTTGAAAAAGCCAATAGGATTTCTTGAAGAATTGGGTATGAAGTATGAGGTATGAGAGAAATAGGGGGCTGAAAAATGATTTCTAAGTTTTTAGCCTGGAAAATATTCCGTATAGTGAAATTTGCCATTTATTGAGAAAGGAAAAATTTCAACTTTTGTGGGGTAGGGAAGAAGGAGATCAAGTTCAGTTTGACGATGTCAAGTTTAAAATGTCTACTAGACATCTAAGTGAAGATGTTGAGTAGACACTTGAAAATTCAAGTATGGTATTAAGAAGAAAGGTCTGAGCTAAATTTCAACACTTGGAAGCCTTAGCCATGGAAGTGGTACTTAGTCATTTATGGGTATGCTCACTATTGATGGAGCAAAAAAGGGAGATCTGCATATTTGGCACTGCAACTGGTTTCCCCAGAGGGTATCTTTCACTCCATCAACAAGGGTCAAGAGAAGTCCACCCAAATCTTCAAAAGTAATTATTCTCCTTCTCCCCTTCCCCCAAAATAACACTGGGCCTTATGCACTGGGACTAAGGTCACACCACTTCTGGACTTCTACTCCATCATTAGGATTAAACAGGGAGACTGAGTCCTGGGAATGATGTTCAGCTTCTCCAGGTGTTCTCAATGCCATCAATAGATCAAAAGTAAAACTCCATACTAGAGCTAAGACTCGACTTCCTCTAGGCATTTACCTTCCATAATCAGGAATCAAGATGGGTTCTAAGCATGCAGATAACACCTGGCTTCCTCAATAATGATCACCTCCATAGACACTGTCATTCACTAGTCTTTGGTTACTAATGACTTTAATTCTTCCATAATCTCAGTTTCATTATAATCACTCATCTGCATACTCCCACAGCCCTCATGTCATGAAATAGTTATTTTGAGCTTCTGGATAGGGAAATTTGCCATTTATTGAGAAGAGAAAGACTGTAGCTTTTATGGGGTACGTGAAAAGGGTATCAAGTTTAATGCAGGATTGTCTTGTACATTTCAGGATGTCTGGAATCCCTGGTCCCTGTTCACTAAATGTCAATAGGGTACCTCAATCATTATGAACAAAAATGTCCTTATATATTATTAAGTTCCCCATGGGGAAGTTATACCTTCCTTGGTGAGGATTGCTGCTCTATGTTACACAAAATGCAATCGTTTCTAAAGAGCTGAGTAAAACAGTATGTATTCATCCAGGGTACCATTAAAGTTTTCAGAATTTCCCCTTCTGGCTAGTAAGATCTATAAGGATATCCTCATTTTTACATTCCAATTTTGGCAATTCTCTCAAATAATCTATAAAATCACCACCAATTATTTTCAAACTTAGCTGTTCCATCTTTAAAATGGGAATACCATTTCCCAGAGTACCTCTTAGATACTGATGCTGGAAAGATGAGAACACTAGGTAATAATCTTGAGTTCTTCAGAATATAAGACATTTCCTAACTCCTATTAATAACTATTCTGAGACAAAGCTGGAAAATATCCTGGATACAGAAAAGAAATGCACACAATTACTTTATCAAGTCTATTAAAAATTTGTTTTCCTATCAAAGGAATAGCTTTACTGAAGAAATAAATATCTTCTAGTGTCATTTAGAAGCAAAATATGACCAAAATACACACTGGCAATTTAAGAGACTACAGAGACTCAAAGGGGATTTGCTGCAAGTTGCCGAGTGAGTTTTGACCAGATTTAGGCAAGCATTTTGCAAAATGCATAGCTCTTTAACTGATTCTAAGTGCTCTAAGAAGCAGAATTTATATCCTCTTGAACCAAAAGTGCTATCATCATCACCATCTTAATATTTATCAAGTGTCCACTGGGCATCTAATGCTGTGTTAAGTTTTAAAGTCAGTGTTTCCACAGTCTTTGTGGGTTGTGATCTCACAGCTGAGATATTCATTTTTAAATTTTAAAAAGTTATTTCTCTGTGGTATCATGAAAGATAGCAGAATTTTGGCTTTATAGTAAGAAGTGTTAAATAGGTATAATGAAAGGACCCCTGGGCACAGATCTCCTGCTTTCCAGCTAAGAAACCTCCCAACGGGATGTCTGCTTGAATGAGCCCCTGGTCCTTAGAGTCAGAGAAAGATCTTTATGATCATTAAATTGGATTGACAGACACTGCCTTGAGACAACGGCAGGAGTTTCTACTGAGCACCTGCAGATCACAATATAGTCAGACATGAATACCTTTATACAAGGCTATCATTTCCAAAACTTGACACTGTATTTGCATACCAGACATGTAGTTAATTAAAATGTTTGAAAGATGTAATCCGTTGTAAAATAATCCCTCCCTTCCCCATATCCAACTTCAGAACGTTATCTGTGCTATCTCTAGGACTGGATACTACAGGAAAAAAAGGTTATTTCTGAACAGCCTCAGGGTCAGATGGTTATATAAGCGGCACCCCAACATTTTGGCTTCAATTTCAGTGCATTTTAAAAGGTCAAATGCAAAGTCTGACTGTTGGCAAGTCTTAATACTTCTGCCAGTAAATGATGTTGAATCTCTCAAGCAGCAATGTGCTATTTTGATCTCTTTTCATTGCCCCTCAGTTCTTCCCTGGCCTGTAGCACTGAAATGTCATCAGTTCTGGAAGCAATTAATTCACCTAGAGATTTTATTTAAATTCACTATTTTTGTTATGAAGAGATGCACAACTCATAATAATAATAATGAATGAGAACAGCCTTGATTTACATGCTAGGTGAGTCAGAGCACAGATTTAATATATTTAAAGAATACCATCATTTCTGACCTAAGGGAGACACCTTTTTCACAGTGACCAATTGTTAATCTTCATTTGGGTCTCTGGATTCCAGGCAGCACAGCTATCTGAGCTATGTCTTTTGAATACAGAGTTACTTACATTCCAGAGCATGTCATGCCATCTTTGAACTGCCTTCAGCCATTCTTTTATTTTTTTGTCTTCTTTGCCATGACCTGAAAAAACATGCACACCTTGTGGAATCTTCCTTAATCACAGCCAAATATGCTGTGTTCCAAGTTTTGTCTTTGGAAGTGCAAGTGATTCATTTTCTGTTTTGCCGATGTAACACCAATGTGTGTTATAGCACTAATGTGTGATTCATTTTTTCTGTGTTACCAACATGTGTTTTTAGATGAAAACTTTTCTTCCTTTTCTCCCTTTCAAATGTAAAAATTCTCTGAAGAGTTTATTAGGTTACCTAGTCCCAGAGTCCTACACTTGTCCACAGTTACAATATGAATGATGCAGAGACCTGCCCAGACAATGAACTCTTGAGTGAGTGTGGGAAGAGTACTTTGTAGATGATCCACACTCTAGTAGGCTAGAGTATTATTTGAGTAAGAGCACTGCTTTTTTGAGTCCTCTTAGTAATTAGTAGACACATTGTAAAACTGTGATCATTCTGTTATCTTAATTTTTTTTAAAGGCTTAAGAATGGATTCCAAGATGGTGACTGAGTAGGTCAGAGTGTGAGTCTCCGCATAAATGATTGGATGCAGGGACAGATAACATACTCAGCAAAGTAGCCTTAACTCTACTGTTGAGGAGGCTGTCCCACGTGGCTACTCAGACCTCTACCGCCCAGAGGGAGGCACCATCTCTGCAACACTACCCGGAAAAAAGCAAAAAGGTGAAAATCACCCGCTGCCAGTACTGTGGGCCACGACAGCCTTGGGCACCAGATCAGACACTGGCAGCGGGAACTTCAGAGAAAATACACCAGAGGAACCTAAGTCATATCCTAGCTGAGGAAAAGATGCAGAGATGTCCCTACTGTCTTTGTCCTGGTACCTGGGCAGAGTCAGGCTCTGGCCTGCCCACATGAAGAGCGGAGCTACTTTTTGAGACTGTGGAGTGAATTCAGCATCTCTCCAAGGTTGAACACTCTCAACCCAGAAAAGAAACTCTGGGTGCAGTAACCACAGAGGGACAGGCTTGCTGAGGAGACCCAGGTACCCCATTCCCCAACTGAAGCATTTGCAGTCTGTGGCTGCAACCAGAGAAGAAAAATCCAGTCCTGGCCCACAGTGGATGAGTGTTGAAGTAAAGAGGAAAGAAAAATCCACCACAAATGTAAAGAAATTAAAGAAAAAATACAGGTGCACAAAGTTCAAAAAGGATAGTGAACAAGAAAACAGACTTCAGAACTCAAATAATGAAGAGAGCCCAGATTGACTGGACTCAGACCACAAATGTAGAGATCAAGGAATATTTGAAAAAGATGAATAAGAACCAAGAAAAGCAAGATGAAAACATGAAAGAATTAATTACTGAGACTGAAGATATAAAGAATACAGTAAATGAAATAAACACTAAACTGACAAGCATGGAAAGGAGAATTGACCAGGCAGAAGAAACAATCTCATAGCTTCAAGACCAAAATATGGAACTAACCCAATCTGTTAAAAACATAGAAAGGAAGCTTAAAAAGACAGAACAAAACCATCAGGAAATGTATGATTATATTAAGAGACCAAACCTACATCTGATAGGAAGCCTTGAGGTAGAAAAGGAGAATGAGAGCAATCTGGAACAAATATTTTATGGGGTCATCTGAGAAAACTTCCTGCATCTCATCAGAGATGTAACCATCCAAACACAAGAGATTCAGAAAACCCCTGCAAGACATCAACTGAGAAGACCAAATCCTAGACACATGGTAACTCACTTACTCAAAGTATGTACATAAGAAAAAATCCTAAAGTCAGCGAGAAAGATCAGACCACCTACCAGGGCATACCAATTAGAATAGCAGCGGATTTAGCTACTGAAACACTACAGGCTAGAAGAGACTGGAGTCTCATCTTCAAAGTTCTCAAAGATAAACAATTCCAGCCAATAATTTCCTACCCAGCTAAGCTAAGCTTCATCAGTGATGGAGAATTAAAATCCTTCTCAGGCTTTCAATCCCTTAAGAGTTTATACTGCCTCCAGATCAGCTCTACAAGAGATGTTTAAGAAAGTATTAAGCACAGAGAAAGAAAAAAAAAGAATGACCATGCTCTTTGCAAGAATGCAGGAAAACGATTGAAAACACACACATATATCAAAAGAAAACCAAAAAACATATAAACAAAGAACAACAACAGCAAACTATATAAAACCCTGACAGGGATAAACTCTTACATATCAATAATCAGCCTGGATGTGAATGGATTAAATGTATGACTGAAAATACATAGAATGGAAAACTGGATAAAAAAAACAAAATGCAACAATATGCTGTCTCCAGGAGACTCATCTCACCAGAATGGACATGCACAGGCTCAAAGTTAGAGGATGGAAAACAAAATTTCAGGTGAACAGAACACAAAAGAAAGGAGAAGTCATGATCTTAATATCAGACAAATAATGTTTAAGCTATCAAAAATTTAAAAAGATATGGAAGGACACATCCTTGCTCACAAATCAAGCATAAATAAATTCCATAAGATCAAAATACTGCCATACACCTTCTCAGACCACAGTGGAATAAAAATAAATATCAACACCAAAAAAGCTTCCCCAAAACCCACAGAGTCATGGGCACTAAACAGCATGATGCCAAACAACTCCTGGGTCAACACAGAAATCAAAGCAGAAATTAAAAGATTTCTGGAAACAAATGAAAATAAAGATACATCTTACCAAAACCTTTGCGATGCCATTAAAGCAGTACTGAGAGAGGAATTCATTTTCTACAAACACACATCAAGAAAGTAGAAAGATCACAAGTTAACACCTAACAACTCACCTAAGGGAGTTGAAAAAACAAGACCATCAAAACCCTAACTTCAGCAGAAGAATTCAGATCACCATAGTAAAATCCCAAATACAAGACATAGAAGCCAAAAATATAGAAAAAAAAATCAATGAAACAAAAAGCTGGTTTTTTGAAAGGGTAAGCAAGATTGACAGACCCCTAGTCAGACTGACCAAGAAAAATAGAGAAAAAGTCCAAATAAACACAATGAGAAATGCAAAAGATCAAATCACAACAGACCCTGAAGAAATACAAAAGATTATCAGAGATTACTATGCACACCTGCATGGAAACAAACTTGAAAATCTAAGTGAAATAGAGGACGTTCTGACATCATACAACCACCCAAAGTTAAAACAAAAAGGAATTGAGACATTAAATAGACCAATAACAACCCAGGAAATCGACTCCATCATAAGAAAACTACCTACAAAAAAAAGTCCTGAACCAGATGGCTTTCCAGCGGAGTTCTACAAAACATACAAGGAGGAGATGATGCCAATCCTATTGGAAGTATTTCAAAAAATCAAGAAAGATGGAACTCTCCCCAAATCATTTTATGAAGCTAATATCATACTAATACCCAATCTTGGTAAAGATCCAGCAAAGAAGAGAACTACAGGCCAATATCTCTAATGAACATAGATGCAAAAATACTCAACAAGATTCTAGCAAATTGAATCCAACAACACATCTCAAAAATCATTCACCATGACCAAGTAGGCTTCTTCCCTGGAATGCAGGACTGGTTCAACATCCACAAGACCATAAATGTAATGAAATACATCAACAGATGTAAAAATAGGAATCACATGATTATATCATTAGACAGAAAAAGCTTTTGACAAAATCTAGCATCCCTTCTCGATAAAAACCCTTGAACACCTAGGCGCAGAGGGAGCATACCTCAAAATAGGAGGAGCCATTTATGATAAACCCACAGCTAAGATATTGCTAAATGGACAGCAATTGAAAGCATTTCCCCTAAAAATCAGAATAAGACAAGGCTGCCCAATTTCATCCTCCTGTTCAACATAGTATTGGAAGTAGTCCTAACTAGAGCAATCAGCCACGAGAAAGAAATCAGAGGTATCCAAATAGGAAAAGAGGAAGTCAAGTTATCCTTCTTTGCTGATGATATGATTCTATACCTTGAAAATCCAAGAGAATCTGTCAAAACTTCCTCGCACTGATAAAAGACTTTGGCAAAGTGTCAGGGTACAAAATCAAGGTGCAGAGATACCTTGCATTTTAAAAATGAAGATGTGAGGTACAATTCAGGGTTAAGAATACAAACATTGATTATGCAAGTAGCCTTGTTGATGATGTGTGCCCCTCTCTCCCCTAGCATTTTCCCTCAACTGCCAATCCCTTTCTTATAGTATTATAACTGTTCAAGGTTCGCTTATGAGTGAGAACATATGGTACTCTGTTCTTTGTTCTGTGATAGTTCACTGAGTATGATTGACCCTAAATCCATCCAAGTTACTGTTAAGTCCATATGTTTGTCCTTCTTTATGGCTGCATAATATTCCATTGTGTATGTGTACCACATTTTTTTAATCCAGTCCAGCTTCAATGGGCAGCATGATTGGTTTCATGTTATTGTGAATAGAACTGCAACAGACATATGCGTGCAGGTATCTTTCTTGTAAAATGACTTGAGTTCCTCTGGGTATATTTCCAATAGGGGAATTGCTGAGTCATATGGAAGGTCAATTTCTAGTTTGTTCAGAAATTGCCACATTGTCTTCCAAAGAGGTTGTACTAGTTTGCATTCCCACCAGCAGTGTAGAAGCATTCCTTTTTCTCTACATCCTTGCCAGCATCTGTTGTTGCTTGTTTTATTAATGATGGCCATTCTTATTGGGGTTAGGTGGTACCTCAATGTGGTTTTGATTTGAATTTCTCTGATGCTGAGTGAGGCTGAGCACTTTTTCATGTGTCTGCTGGCTGCCTGTATCTCTTCTTTTGAGATGTGTCTATTCATGTCTTTTGCCCACTTTTTAATGGGGCTGTTTGTTTTTTTCCTTTTGGTGCATTTGAGTTCCTTGTAGATCCTAGATGTTAGTCCTTTGTTAGATATACAGTGGCAAATATTTTTTACCATTCTGTGGGCTGTCTCCCTGCTCTCTTGATGGTTTCTTTTGCTTTGCAGAAGCTCGTTAGTTTGATGAGGTCCCACTTGACAGTTTCATTCTTATACACCAACAACAAACAGATAGATAACCAAATAAAAAGCACAATCCTATTCACAATAGCATAACAACAACAACAACAAATGAAATACCTCAGCCTCTTCTTAACCAGACAAGTGAAAAGACCTTTACAACAAAAACTACAAAACCCTGCCTAATGAAATCGAAGATGACACAAACAAATGGAAAAATATTCCTTGTTCATGGATTGGAAGAATCTACATTGTTAAGATGTCCATCTTACCCAAGGCAATTTACAGATTTAACTCAACACCCATTAATATGCCGCTGCACTCTAGCCTGGGCAACACAGTGAGACTCAGATTTAAAAAAACAAAAAAGATCAACATCATTCTTCTCGGACCTGGAAATGACAATATAGAAACTCATATGGAAACATAAATGACCACGAATAGCCAAAGCAATCCTCAGCAAAAGAAAAAAAGCAGGAAGTAGCACAGTTATAGTCTTTAAACTTTTTTTTCTCTTTTTGAATTAGAGTCTCACTCTGTTAATCAGGCTGGGGCAGTGGTACATCACAGCCACTGCAGTCTTGACCTGCTGGGCTCAGGTGATGCTTCTGCCTCAGTCTTCCAATTAGCTGGAACTACAGGTGTGCATCACCACACCCAGCTATTTTTTTTTTTTTAATGGTAGAGACGAGGTCTCGAAAAGTTGCCTAGGCTGGTCTTGAACTCCTGGGTTCAAGCAATCCTCTCACCTCAGCCTCCCAAAGTGCTGAATTACAGGTGTGAGCCACTATGCCTTGCCAGACTTTAAACTTTATTATAAGGCTACAATGATCAAACTAGCCTGGTGTAAGTACAAGAAGAGGCATATAGACCTATGAACAGGATAGAGATTCAGGAATCAAAACATCAATCTCTCAACCAACTCATCTTCTACAAAGCCTTTACTAACAACCACTGGGAAGAAGAGCACTTATTCAATAAATGGTACTGAGAAAACTGGCTGACCACATGCAGAAGATTAAAACAGACCCTCACCTATCACTATACACAAAAATTAACTCTAAATGGATCAAAAACCTAAATTATGAAACCTCAAAGTATAAGAATCTTAGAAAATGCAAGAGACACTCTTATGAAAATTGGAGTTGGCAACCAATTCCCGATCAAAATCCCAAATGCCATAAGAGATAAAATAGATAAGTGGGACCTCATCAAACTAAAAAGCTTCTGCAAAGTGAAAGAAACCATCAAGAGTGTGGAGAGACAGCACACAGAATGGGAAAGAAATATTTGCCAACTGCATTTCTGAAAAAAGTCTAACATCCAGGATCTACAAGGAACTCAAATATGCTGAAAGGAAAAAAACAAAACAAAACAAAAACAGCTCCATTAAAAAACGAGCAAAAGACATTAATAGACACTTCTCAAAAGAAGACATATGAGCAGCTAACAGACACATGAAAAAATGCTCAACCTAAATACTTGTCATATAAATGCAAATAAAAACCACAGTGAGATACCACCTAACTCCAGTAAAAACAGCCACCATTATTAAAACAAAAAACAACAGATGCTGGCTAGGATGCGGAGAAAAGAATGCTTCTACACTGTTGATGGGAGTGCAAACTAGTTCAACCTCTATGGAAAACATTGTGGTGATTCTTCAAAGATCTAAAAATTGAACTTGCATACAACCCAGCGGTTCCTCTTCTGGGAATATACCCAGAAGAACTCAAATCATTCTATGAAAAAGATACCTGCACACACTTGCTTATTGCAGCATTACTCACAATAGTAAAAACATGGAACCAACCATGTTACTCATCGAGAGTGGACTGGATAAAAAAAATGTGGTACATATACATGACTGAATATTACACAGCCATAAAGAAGGACAAAATTGCCGGGCTCGGTGGCTCAGCCTATAATCCCGCACCTTTGGGAGGCTGAGGTGAGTGGATTGCCTGAGCCTGTGGGTTCGAGACCCGTCTGGCAGCGAGACCTCATCTCTACAATAAATCAAAAAATCAGCCGGCGTGGTAGCGCATGCCTGTAATTCCGGCTACTCGAAGGCTGAGGCGGAAGGATCGCCAGAGCCCAGCAGGCGAGGCTGCGGTGGCCGGGAGTGGCCACTGCACTCCAGTCTGGGCGACAGAGTGAGACTCCAACTCAAAAAAAAAAAAGAAAAAAAAAAAAAGGACAAAATTATGAACTTCACAGCAACTTGGATGGGCTTAGAGTCTATAATACTCAGTGATCTATCACAGAAACAAAGAACTGAGTACCACATGTTCTCACTCATAAGTGGACCCTGTACAATTATAATACTGTAAGAAAGGGATTGACAGTAGTGGCAAACTGCCAGGGGAGGGAAGGGAGGCACAGTTCATCAATAAGGGTACCTAATCTCAAGCCAGATCAATTGGGGACTAACGGGAGACCCAAACTTTACCTGTACAATGACCACTTGTATACCTAATCCTGAATTGTACCCCACATCTTCAGAATAAAAAATTAAAAAAAACAAAACAAAACACAATAAAATAAAATAAATAGCCTGACACTTCTAACTCAGTCTCAATGAGGAGGGAATTTGTTTCCAAAACAGAACACTGTTAGAATGTGAGATGCAGAATAAAAGTGGGTTAAGGATGAGGGAGCTAGTAAGAATAAAAATGATATGACATTCTTGAGTGAAATATGTGATAAAGCCAGATATTCTAGTTAAGCCGACAGAGTGTCAGATAAATCAAGCAAAATGAAACCTGGCAACATTACAAATATCTTTTCCACATTTTAGTATGGGAAGAGACATCTCTAAGTATAAGTATAGCGTTGTTTCATAGTTTTTCATGTGGCAGATATGCTGATGTTGTCTTTAAAAAATCATTAATAGTTTTTCAGCAATTGGAAATAACCTTATTTTAAAATTAGATATCTTAACACTTAGCGACTTCCTGCATTAACTGCTACATAGGTTTTTCTTCTTTATATGATTCCTAAAATATTCAACACAAAAATGGTACATCTAGCCAAGTGAGAGATATAAAGTATGATCTAGCCAGCCAGCCAACCAGAGGGCCATTTAACAAATATGCATTGAGTCTACGTGCTATGTGTAAAAATTGTCAAAAGTACAAAGGCGAACCAATCACTGATCCCACATTTAAAAAACCTACAGTCAAATAGAGGCAACAAGATATAAATACTAACAGAAAGTAATGAGACCACTAGTTAAGTTTTATACTAATTTGTGACCCACATCTTTTGGGAAAGGCATTCTAAGGTCTTATAACATGACAAGTATAATAGGAGAGTAAACTAGAAATAGAAAATATAAACCAAAGAAAAAGGAGAAATGTATGTATGTTAATATAAGGATAAATAGAATTGTGTAAGTGAGCTGCAGTGGTGACTCTAAGTTCCCTGGAACCCAGAGCAAAATAAATTACAAAATTATGAAAAGGACCTATATCATATCAGTTGCTAAGGGGAGACAAAGTTTTTAAATGGCTCAATTCTATCATGTAGTTCATTGCACAGCACAATGACAAATGAATGCATTTAAAGGTAAATGCAGAATATTTTATGAGATGGTTTGTAAAAGCTGAGAGGGCAATATACAAAGGTAACACTGTGAAGGGAATTCTAGGAAAGACTAAGTTAAAGTGGTTAAAGCACATACTTTTCCGAGGTCTCAATTATAAAAATATAGAACTTATAGCAATAAATCCAACATACTGGCCTATAGACTGGTAACTATCTGTGATTCTGCTTTTAATGGTACATTGCAAACAGGAAAATGAGAAGCATATACTGAGTTTTAACAAAGTCCAATTTGTTTAATTTAATGATCTCTTTTATTCTGAGTTTATTTCCTCCTTTTCTCGATGTTAAAATGGCTTTTCTTCTGAGAAACAATGCTGATAGTAGAAGGTTATTTACTAAAATTCACTGACTTGAAGAAATACAAAGTTGGCAATCAAATGTTGGAAGTTGTCTGCGTTTGCCAAACTAAGTCATGTATACTGGTGGTGATAAACTGTTAGCTATGATCTCAGTCGCGCCCCAACTATGATAGGATTAGATTCAGGCTGACGGTGCATATTAGAAACACTTTCTCCACTAGTAAGTGGAATTGAACCAAAACTGGTTTTCCTTTGAGCCAGTGATGAATTTCAGGCTGCAATATTTTATCCAGTCATCATTATGTGTTGTCAGTCTATTAATCCCTATTAATCCATATAATTTCCTAAACATTGATTCATACTGGGGCTTGAACGGTCCTTGAACATTATCTCAGAAGTCTCTTCTTCACGAGAAATAGATTCATACTTATCATCTACAAACCTACATTTACTGCATTCCAGTCATTGATTCAAAGGTGTTATACAAGCAATCAAATAGAAAAGGTAACCTATTTTAACAAAATTAAATTTTAAAAGGTAAAGTAAATTAACAACAAAATTGAAAAAATAAAATCAAATTTAGAAATAAGAAAGTATATAGAAACCAAAGCTAGTAAGATGCTTGTGATGTAACAATTTCCTAATCAAAATTATTAAATGAACTAAAAAGGAATATAACATAAACAGCGTAATGACAAATTTGTGAAAAGAACAAGCAAAAAAGTAACAAAATAATTGAAATATGTTAGAATTCACTAATGAAAAGGCATTACATTAATGATAAAAAATTGATAGAAGAAAGAAAAATGAAATAATTTTAACAAAATAAAAAAGATGACTTGATAAATGGTAGTAACAGTTATATTAGTTCCTGGTCTTTGCTAGAATGGTCCTTATCATAGATGGTATCATTGTTTCCAATTACTCCCTTTCTAGGAGGATTTAAAGATTCTAACACATGGTCATGTTGATGTGCAGTGCTTTTATATGCAAGAGTATATCCCCTGCCTCACAGATTTAAAGCTTGCCCATATGGTGTTCTTTAGCCAATAAAATATGTGCCATATCTGAATTGAAGCTTTAAGAGCTTAAAATATGGACTGCTCCTTCATCTTATGTCCCATAATGAAGGCATGGGTTGCAGAACCAGAGTTGACTCACAGTCACTGATGACACTATGGGGCAGAAAAAATAATGGTGTGGCTTAAGCACGTGACATTTTTTTTTAACCCTGGTATTATTCCAAACAAGCTGACAGATACAGTCTCATATCTTCAGTTGTTGTAATATTCCAGTCCCTGATTGTTCATCTCACATTTTAATTCTTGTTTTGTTCTTCCTTACATTTCATTTCTTTTAGACTATGGCTTCTAAACTGTTACTTGTTTAACTTTATGTTTTCCTAAGTGTGGTATACTTAGTACTATTGGGACACGGGCACATAATAGATGATTCATAGTGAGAAAGTTAATCTCTTTTCAATGCTTATTCAGTTTTTCTGATTACATTAATGAGATATGAGAAATTCTTAGAAATTCTTCAATGTTCCCTTTTTTTTTTTTTTTTGAGTTGGAGTCTCACTCTGTC